>NW_025947676.1:0-2448 GCF_000764305.2 Hyalella azteca
TAGACGGATTAAGCTTGATTTAGTTAGAATGTAGACGGATTAAGCTTGATTTAGTTAGAATGTAGACGGATTAAGCTTGATTTAGTTAGAATGTAGACGAATTAAGCTTGATTTAATTAGAACTGTAGACGGATCAAGCTTGATTTAGTTAGAACTGTAGACGGATTAAACTTGATTTAGTTAGAATGTAGACGGATTAAGCTTGATTTAATTAGAACTGGTAACGGATTAAGCTTGATTTGATTATAGAAATGTAGTCGGATTATGCTTAATTTAATTAGAACTATAGACGGATCAAGCTTGATTTAGTTAGAACTGTAGACGGATTAAACTTGATTTTATTAGAAATGTAGTCGGATTATGCTTAATTTAATTAGAGCTTTAGACGGATTTAGGTTGATTTAAATAGAACTGAAGACTGATCAAGCTTGAATTAATTGGAACTGTAGACGGATTTAGGTTGATTTACTTAGAACTGTAGACGAATTAAGCTTGATTTAGTTAGAACTGTAGACGAATTAAGCTTGATTTAGTTAGAACTGTAGAGGGATTAAGCTTGATTTAGTTAGAACTGTAGACGGATTAAACTTTGAATTAATTAGAACTGTAGACGGATTAGGCTTGACTTAATTAGAAATTTAGACGGATAAAGCTTGATTCAGTAAGCAGTGTTGACAGATTTCGCTTAATTTAATTATTTATAAGTATATATGAATTAAATTTGAACACTCATTGCGAACTATGCTGATGGGTTACTTGTTTAATTCAGTAATTTGAATTGTAGACGGATTTAAACTTTAAGTGTAGGCGGAGTTGGCTTGATTACTTATCCGAGATTGAATCTGAACAAATATGTGAATGTGTGTTACATGTAACACCGTAAAATTTTACATTACGGTAGCCGAGCGCTCCTGATTTGAACATTGTGCTCGTCATGTCCGCCTGTCCGTCCGTCTGTCTGTCTGTCCGTTCGTGACTTCACGTTTTCGTCGACGAGAAAATGCGCTCTCTGTCATTCGCTGGCGTGANTCTCAGTACGACACTGTCTTCTAAAGCAACACTTTCTTCTTGCCATTCATCTTCATGCTTGGTGGCTTTAGCAATGGGCGTCTTTTTCGACCTTTTCCTTCTTTTCACTGACGCAACGCTTCCTTGAGGATCATTCTTGCATATTCTATTACCTGTAATAAATTTGGTGCTAGGGACAAGTTCCTTGTCTTTAACTTCATCAGGAACGCTGTCTAGCGCTGCATCTGTTTTCTCTGTGGCATTTCCGTTATTGCCGAGTTCAGCTTCCGAGATTTCAGTACGAGTATCTTGGGAAGAAGTTGATGAATGCTTCTCTATGCAGGGTTGTTGCTTCACGCAATTTGTTTCTTCATCTCCATCGTCAATTTTTTCATCTTCTTCATCATCTTCATCACCCACGTTTGGAGAAACAACCTCGTGACCAGAAGTCACGTCATTAATGGTTACCGCTTCCCGGCGCGCTCTGTGCTTCAAAAAATTCAGGTATGGATTTTTCCCTTCAACTATCGCGCTTGAACAACTTAGCTCAAAATCATCAACATCGGGAGAAGAAGAACTATCTTGCTCATTTTCGTCTTCTTCTATCGTGTGTTTTTTACATTCTAAATCGGTACTTTGGTCCTGAGCGCGAGTATTGGTTTTTTCATCAGCGTCTGTTGGTGCATGCAGGAGCTTTGAAATTCTCGATCGGAGGTCGGCGTCCACATCTCTGTCACTTATATCCTGCACAAATTAAGATATGTTCTCGAATGAGTTTCAGTTGTTATGGATTTTCATAGACTGACTAGAAATAAATATCTACGATTTTTAAATGAATGGCAAGATCTACATACAATATCTAATGTGATAGCTGCTGCCAATCAGATGTTTCAACAATTGTTGTTGAAACATCATCATGTTGTTGAATAGTTCTTACTTCTACCAGACAAAAGTGAAAGTTTTACTAATAAATGTAAACAATCTCGATTCACAGCATGAACATAATCTTGAAAATTCAAGCTATCTTCTATACATATGAATATAGTTATAGTTTATCTATACATGTTATACATACATATATGTATAACATGAATATGTACTGTTCCACCCTGAGCAAAATCTCCAGTAGTCCAAAGACTTGAACTCTCACTCTATTTTTTCGATACCAGCAACCAGCAGAAGCATATGTTCAGTCTTGAAATGCCCAGCACCGTACGAACCAGGCAATAAGTCCAGCATCTATGTATCTCAATCAATCTTCAGCTATGGAAAGATCGGGTTTCAAAAGCCGGATCCCTTGTGAATCAAGTCACGAAAAATTCAAGAATCGGCAATAGGCCATGGACCTATTTCTTCAGTGCCGACAATTCTATTCTATTCTATTCTATTCTATTCTATTCTATTCTATTCTATTCTATTCTATTCTATTCTATTCTATTC
>NW_025947677.1:0-367 GCF_000764305.2 Hyalella azteca
GCGACCAAAACATATGTTGGAATATGTCAAGAAATGATCAATTCATGGTGGGAGTGGACAAACGTGCCTTATATAACCCATAGTTTCTATTTAATTATCATTATTACATGTAAATTCTTAGCGATGCTGAAGAAGAAATTTTGAAGAAATCTTGAGAAGAGATGTTGAAGTTATTTAATGAAGTGATATGAATCCTCCTTGGAGTATGGAGTGTAGGATGAAAATCTAAAATTCAATATATATACAAACAGGGACTTATTATCCAATAAATTTAGAGTGCCATACTTAGAGTGCCATACTGCAGCTGCTGCCTAGTGTTACCTGGAGTGCCATACTGCAGCTGCTGCCTAGTGTTACCTGGAGTGCC
>NW_025947678.1:0-48211 GCF_000764305.2 Hyalella azteca
TTAATGCATGCTATGGGCCCTTTATCATGATTAATGCATGCCACGTTACTATTTGGTTTGACCCAACTTTAAGACGTCTCTGACGCATTAATTAAACTAGGCAGTATTGCCGGCTTTCGAGCCTATTAACTTTACGCCCTGTGGCGCTTTAACCTTATTAACTGAGTCACGTTGGGTCGACCTGTCATTTATTAATATACTAACCTTTGCACCCAATTGCACTTTCAAAACACCTGCCTCTAAACGGCTTTCAAGCCACTTCTAAATTTACCCCAGCGGTAATAAATTAGAAGGTTAGTCTCGAAATATTTAATCTTAACTTTGCATAAATTGATCAATATATCTTGACCCTCATAATGATTAATAGCATATGATACAATAACACTTGTTCAATCAATCTAGTCTTGGTTTGTAACTGTTAATTTTGCAGTATAACCTCCGTCGCATCTCGTACGTCACATCTCTTTTGCCGTGTGTTTCGTGCCTCCAGTGCAGCCAGCGCGACATTATTTGTGCTGTACGCGTTATTTCGTTAGAGGTTAGATTGGGAATATGCGTTCACTGTCAAGTCTTGTACCGCTAAATTGGAATTACCCGGGCGACAGAAATTACAAACAACTCCGCATCTTGGAAATACAATCATCGGCGGCTCGCCTCCTGGGACGCATTGGTCCCTGGGGAGAGGTTGCTGCAGGTATAGGGTCTTCTTGTCTTTATCATCGGGGAGGTTGCTGCAGGTAGGGTCTTCTCGTCTTTATAATCAGATAGTTCATCGGGTTGTTGATGAGCTGATATTTGGTGTGCGTTAATTTCCAATGGATGTAATAAAGAAACGACGTACTCTCTGTATGAATGATCAGGTCTCAGAACCTTAACAGATCGCGTCCTCCCATCTTGACCCTTAAATAGTTGAGCGACTCTCCCCATAGACCAGAGGGGTCGAGGCTTTACTTGCTAAGAAATTAAGACGAGATCGTCTTTCTTAATTCTGTCGCTCCCAGAAGGTTGTGCGCTGGCTCGGTCAGTCCCCCGCAGAGAGACCAGGTATTCTTCGTACCATAGATCCACAAAACGAGCCAGTGTGTTCTCACGGATTTCAAAGGTTTCATAAACTGCTTTATAAGTCGGTTTAATTAGCTCCTCGCCTTCAATCAGATCATTCGTGATACGTTCATCCCATGCTCTAACTTGGTCGAGGTTGCGTCTGATAGCTTCGCAGAGGCTTCCAAATTAATCCGAATCACCATCACTGGCCGCATCTTAAGTTTTTTCAAGCCTAAAGTGATCTTTCTCTTGAAGACTCCTCGCTTTTGAGATAGTGACGTATCCTTAACGCCGACGAAGCAGCACCTTATAGGTTATTGCTAAACGACCAATACAAACCAGGGGCTCCCGAGATTGTTCGGGGCACATCGGTTTAACGTTGTAAAAGCTAGCTTTTCAGGAAGGGCTATTCCACATGTCGGGAGGGGGGGAAGGGCTATTCCACATGTCGGTGATTCGAAGCGAGAAGAAATTTTGTCACGTGGAGAAGTTGCAGCGCAGTTTTTTTAACTTATAGCCGTGGCCCCTGGTGTTGGTTCTTGTTTCAAATTCTAGTAATCCTTCGGGCACCTTGTATAGACCATGAGTATACCTGAATACTTCAATGAGGTCCCCACGTAGACTTCGATAACTGAGGCTTGAATGCTTAATAATCTTCAATCTTTCTTCATAGGACTTGCCCTTCAAGCCTGGAATTATCCTTGTTGCACGTCTTTGAACATTCTCTATTAAATATCTGTCCTTTTTAAATCTCGGTGATCACACAACGTTTCCAAACTCTAGATTCGGGCGCACGAAAGCAACAAACAACTGCTTCATCGCTTCTGCATCTAGGAACTCGTATGAGCGTCTGATTAGTCCAAGAAGTGTGTTGGATGTGTCAGCTTGCGTTCCAGCATGCTTAGAAAATTTCAGCTCCTTGTCGACATAAACTCCGAGATCTTTTTCCACACTAGACTTTTCAATCATTACTCTCTCGTTGCAACCATGTCTTCTCATACTGTAACCTTGCTGTTCATTGTTCTTCCCGAGGTGAAGTACTTTACACTTGTCAGCATTAAACCGCAGCTGCCACGTATCAGCCCAGTTAATTAAACTGTCAAGATCATCTTGTAATTGCGCTCTATTTGACGCATACTTCACTGAATTATAAACTTTTGTGTCGTCGGCATACATGGAGCACACGCTGGACACTACTTCTGGCAGATCATTTATAAAAGCAACGAACAAAATAGGCCTAAGAACGCTTCCTTGTGGCACGCCACTGCGCACTGATGCCCAGTCTGACACGGTTCCGTTAATACTGACACGTTGTCGTCTACCTACTAGAAAATCTCTGATCCATTAGAGTACGTTTCCTTCAATTCCCAAGGACTTCACTTTACGCATCAACCGCTCATGCGGAACACTGTCAAATGCTTTGGCAAAATCGAGGTATAATGCATCCACTGGCTCCTTTTCATCCAGCAGGCGAGTCCAATCGTTCAACGTAGATAATAAGTTAGTGGTGCAGGATCTGCCGGCAATAAAATCATGTTGACAATCTGATATGAGATGGTGAACAGTCAAGTGATCGATAATCCTATCCCTCGCAACAGATTCCATTAGCTTACAAACAACACTTGTCAGACTGACAGGGCGATAGTTGCCGGGGCTGCTTTTATCACCTATTTTGAACAATGGTTTTACTTGAGCTTCTTTCCAGTCGGACGGCAAAGTTCCTTCGTTCAAGGTTTTTTTGAAAGAATCCTGTCAATGGGCCGGCCAGAACGGTTGCTAATTCTTTGAGCAATCTGGCCGTCTGGTCCACATGACTTGTTGGGATTTAGAGCTACCAGGCGCTTGAGAACCTCTTCATCGTGTATTTCAAAACATGTTAACTGCGAGCCGACTTCGAGCCGACTCATGATTTTGTTGTTCAAATTTGAGGTAAATGGTCAGGTTTTTTATCGGAAGACAGTGCTCATATTTTTGATGGTTAAGATTCGAAATAAAATTGTGAGTAAATGAGCAGGTTTTATTCGTGGGTAATTGATTAATTTTGATTGTCCACATTCGAAATAAGATTGTGGGTTAATGATCGGTAGCCTGTTAAGCTGTTTATGCAAATTGTGACGATACACCCCTTTTACTATCCGCTTTCCTCTGTATCGTAATGTATAACCACCCGTATATAAGATATGTTATCTGGACACATGTGTTTTACTTATCCCTAATTATTTGAGTCAACGAACCCGATCCTCCTGTAGAGCTTAATATTTGAACTCTGACGCTGGTTAAAGATGTGAGAATGTTTTGCTCTGCAGTATGTGGAAAATGTTTGGTACCCGCATTAGGTAGGAGTGTTTGGTACGGGTAAATGGGGAAGAATGTTTCGCAAATGGATAATGTGAAAGAATATTGAGCGGTGTTGAACATTGGAGAATTTTGAATGTTGCGTTGAGTGATGGTGAATGTTGATGAATTTTTGGTTTTGGCAATGTGTGGAATATCGAATGCTGTGAATATTGATGATTGTTTTATTCTGGCAAAGTGGGAGAATCTTTCATTCTGGTAAATATTAGAGAATGTGGATAGTTGGGGGTTGAAAGTTGTATTAACTGATATTGTTCCTGGTTCTAGGTCGTGTTTTCTTGCCATTTGCTTAATTGTGCCGCGGTGATACATTCTTCATGATTTCATCAAGTCATGTATAGCGTAAAGCGATTCAAATGGGCCCTCTCTTTCTCCCACTATAAGGAGGAAAGGGAGGGGGCATTTTTCAACGCAATTTTCAGATTCGGCCGTGTCCGTGCCGATAAAGTGTCAAATACGCACGCCCCATGATCGCCCCAAGCTCGCTCGGTCTATGACCAGATTCTAAAGAGACCTGTTTCTTTCATACAACAAGAACCTAAAGTGGACATAGATTGGCTAATTCATGCGCTAAGTGAGCTTAGAGCGTCCTTTTGCCTGCGGCTGACAAGAATAAAAGTTTCGATAGGAGAAGTTAGTGCGTTTAGGGGAATGATACTACAGTTTGTACGGCTGGGGTAATGACACTACAGCTTGTGCGTCTGGGGAAAGAAACTGCAATTTGTGCGTCCTGGGGAATGAAACTGCAGTTTATGTGCCCGGAATGTTGATACCGCAGTTGGTATGTCTGCGGAAATGACACTTTAGTTTTTGCGTCTGGGTGAATGACACTGCAGTTTGTGTGCCCAGGTTCCATGCGCTCTGGCTACGGGGCTGTAGGCTTCGAGCTGCTGAGCTGCCGCTGCTGCTGCAGGAGCTTCAGGCTGCTGGCGTGAGGACGAACAACAGGGGCTACACGCGCGCTCAGGCTGTCGGGTGAGTTTACGGTGGCCATTGAACTGTGAGCCAATATTGCTATAGCACTGAATGGTATAATCCCAGCAGGAATTCGCTGGATGATTCTATGTTCAAACAACTACCTTTTACGACGTTGGTATGGTGTTGAAAAAAGATCGATAATTAAAATTGAAGCAACGTCTTTCACAAAACGTAGTACTGACGCTAGAATGGAACGTTGAATCAATGTTGCTACTATGACGTTGTTACAAAGTCATATTCTCTGGTTGAACAAACGTTGTGGAACCAACTTTCTTCCAACGTAGTGATCGTTGAAAAAAGGTTGATAATGATAACTGAAGCAAAGTCATTCACGAAACGTCGTACTGACGTTACAATGCAACGTTGAATCCATGTTGCTGCTACGACGATGCTTCAACGTTATATTCTCTGGTTGAATAAACGTTAAAGAACTGACCTTTTCCAACGTTGGGATCGCGTTGAAAAAGATTTAGAATGAAAAGTTCAGCAATGTTGTTTATGAGACTTCGTTACAATGCAACCGGATGCAAATGCAAAGTTGCAACCGGATTTCATTATACATGTTCTGTCGTGACTGATACATTAGATGAGCATCTTATTACAATGAGTTGCATTTAATTAGATATAGACATAGTATCTGCAACACTATTTATTCACTTTCCTTCAATTCTCGTTGGAAGAACCATTCGACCTTAACAGGATTCGAACTCGGGATCGCTGCAGACCGTGCGACGCCCTATGCCACCTTGACCACAGTACCTCGCGAACTTGAAAAATTAAAATAAGCTATAGAATTGTTTTGACTCCTTGGAAATTGGAATGCATTCTCTGGTCATCAATGGCATATATATATTTATAGGTCCACTTATCCAGACTTTAACTATTCTTTGTTAAATTAATATTTAATAATATTTATTAATGGCAAAAAAATATGTAGAAAAACTTGACCTGGCTGGACCTAACTCCAGTGAAACGGTCTCTAGCAACGTAAAGAAGGGTTTTAGACACACATAACCTAACGAGGTTGGCGTTTATCTGATGTCCGGTAATGTAGGTCATTTATTTTCGCGTCCGGTTTTCAGGTACAAACTAATTGCAGAGAATATAACCGGACGCGATTTTGTCCGGGTTTCTAACCCTTGTCCGGTAATGTTACCAGTCCGGTCCGGTTATTGTTAAATTTATATCTCTTATATAAATATATAAATATACATAAATACTTCCACTTATCTGGCCTATGATTATTTTTTGCCCAATGATCCATGTAAAATTGTGTAAAAAGTAAAAAGAATCTGACCTGGCTGGACCTAACCTCAGTAGAATGGTGTCAAGAGACGTAAAGAAGAGTTTTATACACACCTAACCCTAACTCCAACCCTAACCTACCGACGTTGGCGTATTTTAGAATGTCCGGTAGTATAGTTCATTTATTTTCGTGTTCGGTTTTTAGGCACAAACTAATTGCTGAGTACATAACCAGACTCTTGTCCGGATTTATAACCCCTGTCCGGTAATGTTACCAATCCTGTCCGACAATTCCGAATTGGTAACATTACCGGACTTAATTGGTAACATTGCCGAATTGAAATTACCCGGTGCGAATTTGTAACATTACCGGACATTAAGAATCGGCAATTCCGCGATTTCAGCGCGTCATATATGTATTATCAATACATCGAAATTCCGAGACTATGATTAGTTAGCAATTCTAAACCCTATTTAAATAAAAAATATTAAATCTGACTAAACCTAACCCCTGTAGGGTTTGTCCTAACCTCAAACCAACCCTTTTTACTACCCTAATTCTAATCCTAACCTAACGAGGTTGGCGTTAAAAAGCATGTCGCACAATTGCGTACATCTTTTCGGTGTCGCGCAATTGAGTGTGAACTTAGCACCGTAAATATAGTGCGACACGATTTTATCACACAATTACTCCGCGCAGCTGAATTTCGTCGCAAAAACGTCGCACTATTACCTGATTTATAAATTTAAGTATACGTGTACTATTAATGACCAGAGAATGCATTATATTCAAGTTTTCAGGGAGTCGAGAAATTCTTCAGATGACGTTAATAAATCAGAAGACAGGTCTCAGCAGGTACTTATAATATGTTTAACGACGTTTCGAATGTAGCAACATTCATTTTCAAGTTACAAAAAGCATTGAACAAATTAATTTTTATGGAGAGAAGAACATAATACACGTAAATAGGACACAACACAAAAATTTTGAAACGGAAAATGACTCTGAAAACCATATACCCTTATTATCATGGGCGAGTCTCCAGCTACCAACCTCCAAACTACAGGATTCGTCTAAACGCTGAAATTATTTTCAGAGTAATTTTAAGCTTGGATTTTAAATTGTATACACAATACCTTGATTTCTAATAAAGTCATTTCCGAAGTTCAATTGTTGCGAAACCTTCACTTGCTTGATAATGAATATTGTATATCCGAAACGTCGCATTCCAGTGGAACGTTATTTGGTAACCTGATTTTTAATCTCCAAGCACCAGAAGATTATTAATAGAAAGTATGCTCTGGTCTTCAATCAAACTTGCATATATATAGATATATAAATTCATTTATTACAAAATAATTGATTAAAGTGAATAATAATATCAACAATAATAACAATTATTATTATTGTTATTTTTATTATCATTATCATCAATATAATTTAATCTAATTTATTTAATATTCAAATATAATTTTACGTATCATTAAATGATATATCAAATACATTATTTAATATAATAAAATTAGACATAAGTCAAACCCTATAGTATAATCAATCCAATACATTAATTTAATATAATCCCATATGGTTATATATCGCTAATATATTATTGATTAGATGATGGTGCTCTGTCAATGATCGCCATTTGTAGGCCGAGATGGCGGCTGCTGTAATGCATGAAACATGCCACGCAGGATATTCACTGCCGTACTCGCACAGGTGGCATGTTCACCTCATCGGAGACCGCGTTCCCCTGGGGGGACCAGTGGTGCCAGGTGACGACGAAATGCAGGAGGCGCTACAGCGATACCTGCAAGAACACTAGAACGAAAAACATTCAGACGATGAACACTCGGAAAAGGAACACTCGGACGAGGAACAATCGGACAAGGAACACTCGGACGAGGAACAATCGGACAAGGAACACTCGGACGAGAAACCCTCGTACGAGGAACAATCGGACGAGGAACACTCGGATGAAAAACATTCAGACGATGAACACTCGGACGAGGAACACTCGGACGAGGAACACTCGGACGAGGAACACTCGGACGAGGAACACAGACTAGGAACACTTGGGCAAGAAACACTCGGACGAGAACACTTGGCCAAGGAACACTCGGACGAGAAACACCAGGACGAGGAACACTAAAACTAGGAACACTCGGGCAAGAAACAATCGGACGAGAAACACTCGCATGAAGAACAATCGGACGAGGAAAACTAGGACGACGAACACTTGGATGAAGAACAATCGGACGAGGAACACTCGGACGGGGAACATTCGGACGAGGAACACTTGAACGAGGAACATTCGGTCGAGGAACAAAAGGACGAGTAACACTAGGACGAGGAATGCTCGGACGATGAAAATTAGGACGAAGAACACTTGGACCAGAAACACTCGGACGAGAAACGCTCGGACGAATAACATTAGGACGAAGAACACTAAGACGAGGTTGCATACAGAGTCTTCAGACTGTCATAGAAGATGCATATTGTCTGCAGGACCGCTGCGAACATCTCTTCCTTCACGAGCATTCAGTGCTCTTCCGGTGCCCCAGCAGCCCCGAGTGCGACGCTTCACACGCCTCAGGCGGCGGCCACTCAGGGGCGCGGCGGACGCTGACATCGGCGTCGTCCATGGAGAGCTTCTTGTCTGCTCAGGGCGACATCACAGACCTGAGGGACCTGGATGACTTTGATGAGTCGCAGTTCCCTCTGTACCTCGTGGCCGTCAGACTCAATGAATCCGTGGGCATCCCATTCAGGGAGCTGAGGACGGAGGAGGTGCAGTGCGCTAGCGACGCAAAGTACGTGTGTAAGGTTCACTGCATCAGGCTGGCGTCGCAGCTCCTCTTCAGCAAGCAGGAGAACAGGGACTGGTTCATCCAGTCTGGCCACCACATCATCGCTGATCTCACGATCAAAGCAGGCAAGGACCCCAAAGAAGCGGTGATGGCGTACGGCGCGATGCTCGAGTACCTCGGCGCTTGCGATTGCGGGCTACTGGAGGAGGAGTTGCGAGGTCGAGGCGTCGTGGCGATCACCTTTTACGACGTGGTGCTAGACTTCATCCTCCTCGATGTCTTCGAGGACCTGGACATGCCTCCCTCCTCCGTCACCGCCGTCGTGCAGAACAGGCGCTCTCCGCAGCAGTATGGTCCATACTTGGGACGAGGAAAAATCGGACGAGGAATACTCGGATGATCAACTCTAGGATGAGGAACACTAGGATGAGGAGCACTAGAACGAGGAACACTAGGACGAGGACCACTAGGACGAGGAACACTAGAACGAGGAACACTAGGACAAGGAACACTTGGACGAGGAACGCTCGGACGCGGAACGCTCGGACGAGGAATACTTGGACGAGGAGCACTAGGACGAGGCACACTTGGACCAGAAACACTCGGACGAGAAACGCTCGGACGAATAACATTAGAACGAAGAACACTACGTCGAGGAACAATCAGACGAGGAACATTCTGACGACAAATTTTGTTATTGTTGCTGATTTCAAGAACGGGAAAGGTTTGCATGCATATGATCTTCATTATATTTCTTAAAGTGTTGAAGGATAACGAAAACTGTTTCGATAATTGGCCAGGGAGAGTTAATGATATAAAGTATGGAACGGTTATTCCTGAGCTTGCAAAACCGTTCAGAAGTGTAGATGTAGACCATGCGTTACAATAAATGCGTTACATTGTGCAATTGTCAAAAAATCAACCCGTCAATGGGCATCGCTAGTGGTGATCGTTCAAAATTGTGATGATTCGTTGCTTATGACAGGCAACTTTTGGAAAGGTTATCATTTTCTCACAATTGATTACTTCTCAAATGTTGAAAGATTAAAGTGTGGTTAATTAGACGAAAAACGGAGTGCATTAAAAAATTAGACATAACATAAGCATTTCTATAAATTCCTTGGACAGAACACTTAATTAAGTAGACTTTTTTGTATTTATGATATTCAGTGCGAATTCAATGTTCCCTTTGTAAGAAAATATGTGGATAAATTTATTTATCATTATTTATAACGGATTGTAATACTTATCATTATTATACCTTGATTTACTGATTTGGATTCGTTTCCTGATGTCTTGTAACATTCATTTATTAGCGTTATTTTGTTATTGCTGTTGTTATACGAGTGGAGTGATGTTGCTGTAGTTATAAGAGCGGAGTGAGCCTCTTGTTCATCACGTCTTGTAACATTCATTTATTAGCGTTGTGTAGTTATTGCTGTAGTTATAAGAGCGGAGTGAGCCTCTTGTTGCTCACGTCTTCCGCTAGTGAGCTTCTCGCCACAAGTTACATTCTACGAGACTTGCATTAAAGTAAAGACTGTGCGTATTGTGAATGAACTCAAATAACATTCATACAAATGACACTAACTATATTTTGTGTTTTTTCTCGCGGGATTAATTTTACTGAGTTTTCTTTTTATGGCTTTGAGTAGCTAGCAAAAGGGGTGTATCGTCACACTTTCCATAAACAGCTTAAATCATAGGTCACCACAATCATTTACCCCGAATCTTGCCCAACAAAATTAACCAATCACTCCCGAATCACGAGTTACCAATCATTTACCCTCAAATCTTACCCAACAAAATTAACTAATTACCCCTGATCCTTCAATATTATTACGAACAATTACCCCGAATCTGCATAAACAGCTTAACAGGGTACTAATCATGAATCTTGCCCAACAAAATTAACCAATTACTCCCGAATCATGAGTTAACGATCATTTACCCCGATTTTTCTACACTCTTTAACCGAAAACTCAGGACTTAACCTAGAGCGATTGCCTGAAAAATACTTCTGTGGAATATATAATTGATTTAAATTTTTGAAATACTTTCCAGAACCGGGGTGCTCATCTTTATTAATCAACACAAAACTATAAGGTACTTTATACGTTTCATTACACANCTCAATCGGGGTAAATGATCGTTAACTCATGATTCGGGAGTAATTGGTTAATTTTGTTGGGCAAGATTCATGATTAGTACCCTGTTAAGCTGTTTATGCAGATTCGGGGTAATTGTTCGTAATAATATTGAAGGATCAGGGGTAATTAGTTAATTTTGTTGGGTAAGATTTGAGGGTAAATGATTGGTAACTCGTGATTCGGGAGTGATTGGTTAATTTTGTTGGGCAAGATTCGGGGTAAATGATTGTGGTGACCTATGATTTAAGCTGTTTATGGAAAGTGTGACGATACACCCCTTTTGCTAGCTACTGCTTTGAATAGGCCAATAAAAGCGTGATTTAATTACCTACGTGTGTTTTGTATTCACACCTTACCGTCAGCCTTGGAAGGCGGGGAATGTACGTCATAGCTATATTCGCCGCGGACCCAGCGACTGTATGGTAAAAGGGGATATATAGATGAAGGCGAGGAATATACAACGTAGTTATAGTCGCCGCAGACCTGGAGACTGTTTAAAGTGTAAGGAGACGTTGAAATGAAAGCGAGGAATGTGCGCCATAGATATAGTCACCACGGACCTGGCGACTGTATACTGTAAGGGGATATTGAGATGTAGGCGAGGAATGTACGCCTTAGCAGCCTCTTTTAGCCTCCCTTTCCCTCCCGTAGCAGCCTCCCTTTTCAGCATCCTCTTTTAATTAAAAGTAGATTGCCCGGTGGGCCAAATCTGCCTATTATAACTGAAGAGAGAAGCAGGTCAAGTGACCTCATGATGCATCTGGTCAGACTGTCTCGTGATGACTCTGATCATAGGCTGGACGAGGGTAACTGCGCGAACCACAATCATCTCCCGCTCAATAAATGGCGTAATTGAATTTATACGCGCACGTTTGCTAAATGATTTGACGGAATGAACGGAGAGTCGTCTTGAGATTTAACCAATGATAAACAAACCCATGCAACAGCTGTTCATGACGCCCATTTTTAGCCTGAAACTATTGCGGGCGCTTCTGTTCGCTGAGCCGCATGTGCTTGAATTAAGACAGAAGGGCTCTATAATGAGAAAATTCGAAAACAAAAATCCAATATTATACCCACTCTCGAGCACATAAGCCACATTATCGAATGAAAAAATCGTTGCAGATAATAATCGAGCAAATTAAGAAATCTACTCAATGAATTAGATGAATAACGCTGAAGGATAATGCAAAATAATTCTATATCAATCTATTGAATACATTAAATTTTTGCAGAGATTCCTAGAGCCCGTATTATACAACAGAGGAAGTAACACTAGATTCAAGGTTGTAGGAATCAAATATAGCAGGAATATGTGGTTTGCGTAAAAAAATTACTTGGAGAATCCTGTTTATGTGAACTTGTGCTCACACATGAGAGCGTCGCATGCGCTTCAATACGCAAGCATAATGTACGCGGTAATTACACATGCAATAACACCCAAGCTCCAACTTTTAGCCCAGCAGGCATTCGCTGGCTGAATCGGCGTTGAAACAACTACTTATTTCGACATTGAGATCGGGGTGAAAAGAGGTTTAGAATGAACGGTTTAAAATCGAAAATCAAATTAATCCGAGAATAATTTCAACGTCCTGACGAATCTGGTGGTTTGCAAATTGATAGATAGCAGGAGACTCGTCTTTAATGATGAGAGCCTCCGCTATCGACAGTCTTGTTGCGTCGGGGCACCGCATGACGATGCTGGTGCAGGCGTCCAATGTAGCACGGGTGATGGTATCGTTGTGAGCCTCCCGCATTTGATTCTTTGGTCCTCCAGCTTGCAGATGGCATGCGAGTCTGCGGCTCAATGTTGTGCTTGTCAAACCGATGTAATTTACATTTTGGAGAAGTCTACAGCCTTCTTTCAAACAGGAAAATTTGTAAATGACATTGGTTTCTTGCAGCGGTCCGGACTTTTTACATGGATAATTTTTCATGATTATTTTGTTTCTGTAGTAAATCAAAAGTTGTATTCGGTCAGTTACTGTTGTGCATCTGATGTTATTTTGCACAATTGAATTGATGACTCGTTCGTCAGTCTTTTAACCGCCGTTCATTTGATTTTGATAATAAATTCTGGTTACGCAACCTCTTCATCTGTTAGCGGTTTTGACGTGCACTGATATTTTATATTTCTTTGTCAATCGTTTTGTTTGCATAACCGTTGTTGACAAGAATTTGTTTGCAGGTCCGGAGTTCAGTTTTTAAGTCATGAGCGGATGTACAGGTCTTGAACGCTCGATGTATGAGGGCGCGTATGGTGCTGATTTTGTAGCGCTGGGGCATTCGCTTTCTTGGTTCAGGACCTTTCCGACGTCTGCAGGTTTCCGATAAACTTTAATGACGAACTAATTATTATCGTCTTGCACCAGTATGTTCAGAAAAGGCAACGTGTGATTTTGTCTGAATTCGTAAGTGAATGTCAAAACGGAATTACGTTCTAAAGCCAAGTGCAGCTCCATCATGTGAACTTCGTCTCGAACGATGACGAAGATGTCGTCGACATATCGACAGTAAAGGTCAGGTTTAATTTGTGCATCAAACAATACACGGTTTTCGAGTTCGATCCAACAATACACGGTTCGGGGTCCGAAAAGGCGATTCTGAAGTACAGAGACGGAGGAGATCAAGTAGAATATTTCTAGGGATTGATGGGGCCGAATTGGTTGCTAGATGTTTGTTTTATTTTAGTTCAGGTCTCTCATCGTTGATCTGAATACTGTTTGGATTCCCTAAGTCTTCACTATTTTATAACACAAGTCATTAGTGGGGCTACAGCATCGTTTTTTTACAGACTAAAAATCCGCGGGTTTAACCCGAAATGTTATCCGCATGCATCGAGCTTTGAATATATAACACTTTTATCAGCGGAGATTCCACAAGAAGAAAGGATGGTCAGGAGATAGCAACGCCCAGACTATCCTTGAGTTTAATGCTGTAATGACAGCTGCAAATTGAGTGATCCAGAGGAAGGTTGTTGAGGGTTATAGAAAACTTCGCCCTCCGGATGTAAATGCGGTTGTTTTATTGCCAATAGCAGTTCTTACTGATCAATGATACGCTAGTTATCATTAGACCTGGTAAATATCTAATGAGATAACGAACATTGCACATGTATTACTTACTGTTCAGAACAATCCTAAAAGAGTATATAGAAATAGTGCATTCAAATACAACGTGTACCTGACTGCTCTTGATTGAGTTCTCATTTGCCCTCGTACACTTTTCTCAATCATGAACTTTCATTCCAGTGCTGAAGTATCTGAAGGTTCAGTTTAAAACCCCAGAGTGTAACAATAATATCAATGTCGATGAAATATTCAATTGGAATGTCTAATTTGCCCACACATACGAGGCTGGCGACGCTCGTCATGTTCAATCAATATACGTCTGTTGGCCACACTATTTCTGCTCTCACAAAATTGATTGGATCTATTGTCCTAACAGACACGCATATCCAAATTAACGCATTGATACGCCATTTTACCCGGATGAAGTGGATTATGATGACGCGTGGAATGACACCAGGATGACACATGGATAAAAATTGCATAGAAATTTAATTAGTCTTACTCACTTTTCTAAGTGTGGCGTGAGACCGTTTTTTTACTCCAGTTTATACATCATATTTGTTCGATGATACAGAACGAATTAAATAGAACTGACGACGATGCTCTTTTGCGTGCATTTTTTACAATAAATGTATTTTTTAATCTGTGCGTAAAATAATTGACATGATTTCATTTAGAGAAAATCTGATTTATTCATGATGATACAGATTTCAACTAGATTGTAAATGCATTGCTTATGATTAATTTTCATAGCCAAGAGCTGTAACAAATTTATATATGTTAGAATTAAAATTCTTAAGTCTTATGTGGATGCATCCCAGTGAATGATAAAAACCGTATAGAAATTAAATTAGTATCAATTAAATTGAATCACTCAATTTGTGTAATTACAATTAATTTATTTAATAGGTTACATGGTTTAATACTATTCTAGTATTGAATAGGTTGACTTCAGTAACGAACTGAGCCGATATGTGACGCATGGCGGTTTACTTAAAATTTACCAATTGTTTGAACGCTGATGAATTCCGCTCCTTTCCTCAAAGTCGTCTCGAATATGTAATTAATTGTGTAATATTTTATCATGACAAGGAGATAATGTTCGGAACATTTCATGAATTATGATAATTGAAAATTTATTAATCATTTACACCAAACTAATGGTACTGGAACCATGGCTCCTGGAATTGTTGTTTTTATTAAGAAGTATTTTCAAACTTATTTTCTGACAGTAATATTTTTCCTCTCCGATTGTGTATTGAAACTCAATGACTACTAGCTAGCTCGGTCGTTCAATTCGGATTTGAACTAAAGGCAATCCTAAAAGTAATTGCTACACACAGCGTGGTGTGGCAAGCCCATGATCACTACTATGACACTCACGGCTCATACACTATTGTTTTGGCCACTCACAATTAACTCTCACTTGCCCGCAATTCCTTCAATTTACTAGAACTTAACATCAAACCTGTGCGCAAATTTGCTATCTAAATTTTATAGCCGGTAAAACTTGGGCGTTCTTACCAGGAGACCTATTTTCTTATGTGCTTATTGAGGCTAAACTTTTCGGGACGTCCTTTTGGCAGCTCTTATGGACTCTGGGCAACTGTGATGATTGCGGCATCATACAGTAATTTATAAAAAAATGGCATGTCATTGTCAATAGATTGAAAGTTGATTGAAAAGGCAATGATTGAATTCAAGGTTGAAATTTCCCACATAATTTGAAGAAAATCATTGTTATTATGCGCCAGTTTTTCATTGTACGTCACCATCGTAGCTGCGAAGGCGACGCAGAGCTCGAAGCCACGGCACAAGTCCAGGCAAGTCAACACGCTAGGGACAGTCTGGGTCAGTAGGACAGACCCTCAGGTGAATGTCTTTTTTCCTGCAATGGTTTTGAAAGAAAAATTAAATTTACACTCCTAGCTGAGCATTGAAAGAAATGTATTCATCATGATTGACATGATGAATGAGCATTCTCATATCAAAATTTCTGGCGCAAATTACGCCGAGCCCGAGATAATGTTGAGACAGACAGATGCCATGTAAAACGGCTAATGTACAAAGTATTAGGGTTAATTTACAACAACACTGTTTGCATCATGCGGGAATCAACCAATTTCAATGGAGGTACGTTCAAATGGAGATCAAATTTTCAGAGATTTAAATATGAGAATTTAATGGAATTTACCATAACAAAGATGAAATACTTCTTATAACTAGCAATATTATTACTCGAGTCCAGCAAAAAATACTATAACACGTAAATCTTTCACGCGAAAGGCTGTCATCCACGGTAAGAAACATAATATATTCACACGCTTGCCGAAAGTTCGCATATAAATAATATCATAAATAAATAAAAATAGCAATTTAAATATAAATAACAATATTCTTGCTGCTGGTCAAATATTCACATGCGCGAAGGCACTGAAGCGTAAATGAGAGAAATTGCTAGAAGTAGAATACTACTGAAATAATGCGCGTTACAAATTGTAGTTACATTATTAACTTGAATAAACATTACACGAGCACGCGCTGGACACATGCAACATAGTGAAAATTACGCGAAAAACGCTCAGTGAAATCGCCAAGTCAAACAAAATTTGGTTACATTTTAGTGGCTGTTCGGAGCCGCCTGATTCATCTTCGATATGTACATTCAGCCACGTGTGAAGCGATTGCAATATTCAGAGGCAAATAAGTGCATTTCTGTATATAATTCCCTGAAAGCTACATGAACGCCTAACCAGCCGAATGAAGTATAAAATAAGCAGCGTGCAATTCTGTCTTAAACCCAAGCCTGTTCAAGTGATTAAAGTGGTGCTCGAGGTGAGCGTGACCAGCATAATTATTGAAGTCGATGCATCCCCGTAATTGCGATGATCTTCCGCGTAATGAAAAGAGGCTTGAGACCCGAAAAGATGCATCTAAATGTAGTTCAAAGCAGTTCTTAGACCGAAAATATAGAAGCAATGATATAATTGTATTGCCAATTTTAGAAGTGACCGTATTCTCGTATTCATAATTTTTGAAAACGAATCGTGTAAAATCTGAAAAACATTGCGTGATCTCAAAAATCACGCATTGCGTTTTTGGCCACGTGTTCATTAAGGAACATTCGATGATCTTACAGGAACTTTAGTGATAGACTCCAGTCAACTGGTTAGGAGACTTGCTGCAGTCGAGTTGGACGCGTTACTGTTGCTTTCAAATCCAACGTTGCTTTGTTGCTCATTTCCCATTATGAAAAGCTTTACTGCGCGATATTTTGTGATAGCGGAAAGTACCGCTATAAATTGGCGCGATATCAAAAAAGAAGAATATCTTCTTTTAACCATGTTTCAAAAATTATTAAAAAGCCGAGACCGATCTTTGTGGCCTCTAATAGCGAAAAAATTAAGATTTTGAATAAAATTATATCGCTATTACCAGCGGCAACAGCCAGAAATTATTTCGATCCCTTGTGCTGGAACGAAATTTCAATTGCCATATTATGAGAACGCAAGAAAGTCCGATGATTATCCCAGTGTTTCGTAGTAACATCAGAAGAATATGGGTTAGAAAATATAGAGATTACATTGAACATCTTCAATAATAAGTAATCAAAAATACTGTAGAAAAAGACTGGATCATTTGAGTGTTTTTCATAAGTTTGGCTGTCTTGAAGTGTAAGAAATCGACTGCCATAGTATAACCGCCCCACAGTCTCCATTGAATTACCTAATTGCTAATTAATTGAATGCTAATTATGCTCCCTCCTAGTTCCGCAAACTAGAACAAATAAACTGTAAGTCGTCCCTGTTTGACGAGCTTACAATGGCGCAAATCATGTTAGAGATCCAGGTCGCTATGCAGCTTGCAATGTGGGTAGCCTTAATAAAAAGTTTTAATATCTTCCTTCATGAACTTTCATTGGTAATATCGTTTAATTGCACCTAAAGTCAATGTTTTAGGCAATTCCAGCTGTGGAAAATATCGCGTATAATCCGCGATCAAAAATTTATCTCACAAGATCCGGAGTTAACCATTAAGTACTCTTCAGAAAATTAAGACTGTTGGGGGTCGGAGGTGAATTGCTGGCATGGATTCACAGCTTCCTAACAGAAAGACTACAAAGCTGTCATAGGAGGCTCGAGATCGAGCGAGACTAGGGTGAAGAGTGGAGTGCCACAGGGAACGGTATTCGGCCCAATCCTGTTCCTCATTCACATCGCCGACATAGATGTGGCAGTGAACCACGCCTCTCAGTCTTCATTCGCGGACGACACCAGCAGGTACTAATGACCATAACGAACAGGAAGGACTGCGAGAGGTTGCAAGAAGACCTCTCTGCAATATATGACTGGGCCCAAGTGAGCACCATGCAATTAAACGAGACCAAGTTTGAGGTTTTGCGATACAGAGGTAGCGGAAGAGCTGATATGGAGCACCGCTATCTACCACCTGACAACTCGGAAATCGAAGAGAAGCGACTCGTTCGCGATCTAGGAGTGTTGATGAATAACTAGGTCAATTTCGGTGATCACATAACGGCAATAACCGCAAGAGGTAGGCGACAGATGAGGTGGATCTGGCATACGTTCAGAACAAGAGAAGCGGAACCGATGATCACACTCTTTAGTGCCCTTTTAATACCAATTCTTGAATACTGCTGCCAGCTTTGGACCCCGTTCACACTCGGCGCAGTGCGGCAACTGGAAGGTGTCCAGCGAACCTTCACTTCCAGGATCAGAGGGATGGCAGAGTTGGTTAACTACTGGAAGAGGTTGAGGCGCCTGGGTCCGTACTCACCACAGAGGAGACGGGAGAGGTATGTCATTCTGTACACATTGAAGATGATAAGCGGAATGGCGCCAAACTTCTAGAGCGAAACCTTCAGGATTGAGACACATCACAACGAGAGAAGGTAGAGACTGTGCAAGATCCTTCCACTACGTAACAGATCTGCAGTTAGATTTCAATCCCTGCGGGAAGGATCACTTTCCGTGGCAGGGCCGAGGCTGTTTAACGCCCTTCCAAAGGATCTAAGAGAGAGGGAGTTCACCCTGGAGACCTTCAAGAGGCGACTGGACGTGTTCTTGGGCACAATCCCAGATCGACCTCCCGTGCAACACTACCAGCCGCGAGAAGCAAGCAACAGCATCGTGCATCGTGCATCAGCTGCCCCAAATGAGGGCGGATGAGCGATAATTCCGAGGCGGCGATCTATCGTGGCCTGGGACTGCTACGTCCGAAACAAATAATAAGGATACTAAGGAACGCTCGCAATTTACAAATTAATGAAGACATGAAAGTTATGCCGCACATTGTCTCTGATCAATGCCAGTGCAAGGAAGAAACACCATTACCTTTTAGGTTCGGAATTGGTTGCTACACAGAAGTTTAAACTATTCATACTACTCAAGACAGTTGCGGGGATTTGTTTCATCCGAATGCATCTGGTAAAACTTTTTTTGATAAATTTTAGGCAAAGAGTAACCTCTTTTAACATAATTTCGAATTACTTGCAACAGCATGACTCATTCATTACGAAAAACGCTCGTTTTTCTTCATCGTACCGGCAAGTGAGAATAACTTTGATGGTGAACTTCGAAAATATAATAGAGTGAATTTTATCTTCTTTGCCAAAGATCTTTAACAAGTCCAGGCATGTGACCGTTGTGGATTGAAGCCCATCGCGATTTGCTGCAGGAAAGGGAGGGCGAAGGCAGTAGAATGTCCCGGTTCGAAACTAAGTTGCGAGAGGACGGTGGCAAGCTAGGCAAGGGAAGCCGAAAGGTTGAGGAATATGAGCCGTTCCAGGATTTCAACTGCCGGGCAGAAAAGGTAGATGAAACGGTAGGACGAGTTGGTCACTGAGTTTACTGGGCTTCGAGATATGGATAATTATGGAGTTCTTATAGACGGCTAAAATGGATGCGGAAGAGTCAGATATGTTGAAAATGTGGTTGAGGAAACGGAGGCCGCTTAGGCACAGGAGCTTAAGGTGGAGGGCCTTGAGGTCCTCCGTTCGGACCGAATACGGTGCATGAGGCAGCGGGTGGTGGGGCTTTGGTAAAAGAGGCCGTTGGACGTGATTAGCTTGTAAAAGGGTGGATATTGTGGGCTGGGAAGTCAGTGGGTGTGATTAATTTGTGTGGGCTTGTTAATAGGACGGGCAGGAGATCTTCCCGGAAAGAGAACGAAGAAGATCCCAGTGACTATATGGCTGAGTGCGTCTGTTGCACATCGACGCAAGATGCTTCCGACAGGCACCCTTAACATAGGCCGGTATCAATAGATAAATTTCCATGTTTAGTTCTAAAAGCCGGTGGTCCTTAGATTCGAGTGCTTGGCGTCATCCAGTTAGACAAAAAGCAACCCGGTGCCAGGATTGACGGAGAGGAGAAAACTTTCCGAAGATTATTGAGTACTGTTTAGCCGTAGCAGTTATGACGACTCTCAGGGTCACATCATCTCCACACCACACGTGGCGGGGGATGTACCACCGCTGCCTTCAATGACAGTCCGGTCGCCTGTCTTGAAGTTAACTTTGGTGCGAGCCGATGACGGGAGGTAGATGGATCAGGATAGGGAAATGGTCGAAGTTACTTGAGGAGTTCATGTCGCGTCGA
Source organism: Hyalella azteca (assembly GCF_000764305.2). Taxonomy (NCBI): domain Eukaryota; kingdom Metazoa; phylum Arthropoda; class Malacostraca; order Amphipoda; family Hyalellidae; genus Hyalella; species Hyalella azteca. The sequence continues at coordinate 20,275 of NW_025947678.1, forward strand.
GGCGATGAGAGCTCATGATGGCGGGATTATCAATGTAAGGCGGCCCGTGGGAGAGAAGGTGGAACGGTGAGTCTTCGTTGAGGATGCTAATGGGAAAGCCAGATATGAGATCATCAATGATTGATAAACACTCTAGCTGTAGAAATCTTTATGTCATTGGAAACACATTCGTTATTATACTCAACTCGACAATGTTCCAATATTGACTTCTTGTTTGATGCATGTTACCTTAGTTTTCTTATACACTAGCTGTCGTGTCTAATAATAATATCATTCTAGCTCTTTTATCAAGACAACAGTGGAATATATGTAGGCCTCACATCAAAAATTAAAATTTTATACGCCTTTCTAGATCCTAATGCAAAAATGGATCGATTTTAGCTTATATTACTAAAGCTATTTGTCGACTAAATCCTGCTCCTACCAAGGCCCAAATAGATATAGCAACCTGTTCACGCATGTTCAGATATTTACTAAATATTTCTGTTCAGGTGCTTTCAATTATCTTTAGTCAAGATCTCCATTCATATATGAGCCTTGGATCTGGCGGCAATGTACTTTGCCTGACGTCTGTCATCCGTCGTCTGCCATCCGACGTCCGTCATCCGACGTCCGTCATCCGCCGTCCGTCACCCGACGTCTGTAGTCAGCTAGTGGCGTGGGACCTGCCCTGGGACTGGCGTGTGCCCTTGATAGCGAAGATGAGTCATATGAGTTGTCATAGTTCTTGGCTCATGATCGAGGCGTGCGCGCTGCTGTCCTAGTAATCCTAAAAGAACCTTACATCCGCTAAAACTTCGATAACGATAACAGATAACTATAACGATAACATATAACTATAACGAAAACTTATAACTATAACGATAACTTATAACTATAACGATAACTGAAACTTGCAACTATAATTATAACTGAAACTTATAACTAAAATATCATTCCCATTGTGCACCCACAGCTTCACCATCATCAGTGGCTGGAGCGTGCGCTGTCAGAGGTTCCTACAAACCGGAGCCTGGGCTATAGGTTCAACCTACGTTTTGTGACAGTTACTGAAATAAATATTAAGTGGAAAAATCCCATGTCTCATTATTTTCCCAACTTCGTTTTTGTTAACATCTTCGTGCCCATTTGCTCACCATTATATTCCACTTATACATCAAGATGTGCCCTTCATCGTCCATTCGTTCCAGTCTCACTTTATACCTCAAAACTGATCTCATTCCTCTCTCTTTAAAGGTACTCGATCCCATATCCTCTCACAAGGCTTCTACGGCAGTCCACCTGGGGGCTCCTATAGTGTCAATTTTGCAAATCCATTCAGTTTCTCTAGCTCACCATCACTATATGCCATCACATTCAATCTATACATAATACTAAGAACTGCCACACTCTTCCACACTACCCTCAATTCTTTATATTCACTCGCTCTCACTTTTGCTGCACTTTCATGTATACCTTACTTGAATTCGCCTTACTTGAATTCGCGGCCTTTGTTTTGTCACATTCCTCCTAGTCCACACACGCCCCGAAGTACCTCTAATTGTTTGTCCTAACAATCTCGTTCCCTCTCAACAGCCCCACTCTGCCCTTTAGTTGGATTCCGGTCTCCACAATCATCCATCTATTAAAACAAATAATATTGGTGTGTTATACTAGTAGATAAATTGCTGCTTGTTTGCTACATCATGATTCTATATGACACTAGAAGTCTGAATTCTGAACGACTCCGTGGAGATTAAATAGCCAAATAATCTTAACAAAAACTATCGATCAGCAATTTCAAACGGATAAAACTGCAAGTATAGTAAAGATAGAGTTTTCAAATGAAAATATACAGCGATTAAAAGAAATTTAAGCTGAAGCTCCAGAAGTAGAATCGCTCCTTAAATTCACTCTCATATACTAGAGAGGGAATGAGCATCCTTTTGTATGTTGTGTCCGTGAGCGATTTTTAGATGTTTGGCTCTACCTCTGGCGTCACAGATTGAAGGGTCTTGGAATCACTGTACACTTTTTACAAAAACCTTGTTTTAAAGGCTTGATATTGCATACCGATAAGTTTCTTATGTTTACCCTTTTATTGGCACGTTCGCCTGAATGTGTTTAACTAATGCTAATCAACCATTGTTCGAAAAGCTTAGGAGCGTAACTATAAAATCAAAGAGGCACCCAAATCGTTGCGTTTAGATTATTCGTCGTCGTCGGCATCCGTCCGTCTCGAGAGACGATGGGTTAGCTATCGGTCCCGCCTGCATGGCCGAGAGTGGACAGACATCTCAAGCAGATGTCCTTGAGGCGTAGTTTCGGGCGTCCCGTTTTCCGTCGGCCTTCCACGAGCTCGCCGTAGAGGAGGTCCTTGGATATGCGGCCCGCTCCCATCCTACTGACATGCCCCAGCCACTTGAGACGTCTCTCGCTGAGAACTGAGAGCAGACTGATCATATTTGATCGCTCTAGTACCACCGAATTGGGGACTCTGTCCTACCACTTGATCTGCAGTATGCGCCGGAGACACCTCATGTGGAAGCCGTCGAGTTTCTTTTCGTGCCCCGCATAAGTGGTCCATGTCTCGCAACCATACAGGAGAGTGCCAAGGACACAAGCCTTGTAGACGCACAGTTTAGTCTTCACGGTAAGGCTCGAGTTGTTCCAAACACGCTGGGTTAATTTGGCCATGATTGTGGCTGCCCTGGCAATCCGGCTGTTAATCTCAGAGTCGATGGACAGTGAACTGGAGATACTGGACCCGAGATAGGTAAAATTCTCCACGACCTCCAGGGTGTAACCATCCAGAACAATGCTCGGGGGAGTCCCAGTGCCCTGGGACAATACCTTAGTCTTTCCTAGGCTGATGGTCAGACCAAACTATTTACAGGCATAAGCAAAACGGGTGATAATCTGCTGGAGTCCTCCCTCCGTATGCGATGCCAAGGCCGCATCGTCGGCGAAGAGCATCTCGCGGATTAGGACCCTGGTGACCTTTGTTTTGGCCCGAAGATGGGATATATTGAAGAGCTTACAGTCGTGTCTGGTGTGTATGAAAACGCCTTCGTTACAATCCGCGAAGGCGTACCGAAGAAGCATGGAAAGAAGATACCAAAAAGCGTGGGCGCGAGCACGTAGCCCTGCTTCACTCCGCTGCTGACTGGAAAAGCTTCTGAGGTCACACCGTTGAAGCAAACCGTGCCGTGCATGTTTTCGTGGAAGGACTTGACCACCGCGAGTAAGCGCGGTGGGCAGCCGATCTTCTGCAACAAGCGGAAAACTTCGTCACGAACTAACCAGGTCAAAAGCCTTCGTTAGGTCAATAAAAGCGAAGTGGAGAGGCATCTGCTGCTCATTGCACTTCTTATGCAGCTGACGCAGGGAGAAAGTCATGTCCACCGTCGATCGACCAGCCCTGAATCCACATTGGGAATCGGGGTAGACGCGAGAGGCGAAAAGCTGCAAGCGAGAGAGATCGACCCGGGCGAACACCTTGCCAACAACGCTGAGGAGAGAGATTCCCCGGTAGCTGTTACAGTCACTTCTGTCTCCCTTATGCTTGTACAGAGTGACGATCTTCGCATCACGCATGTCTTGCGGGATGTAACCCTGCTCCCAGCAGAGGCGAAGAAGGTTGTGGAGTGGCTGGAGTAGAACTGGTTTGCCGCTTTTCAATATTTCCGGAGAAATTCTGTTGCTGACAGGTGCTTTGCCGCAGGCAAGGCAGCCCAAGGCTTTACTGAGCTCTTCCACAGAAGGAGGTATCCAATTCCAGCATAATCGGCAGGTCCAGGATTGAGTCTAGTCGGTGGCAGTTACTGTATTCAACGTTGCTTACAGCTCAAGGTAGTGCTCGGTCCAGCGCCGCATCTGCCCCTCTTGATCTGCCAGGATTTCACCGGTTTTGGACTTAAGTGGAGCGGTCTTGGACGGGGTTGGTCCTGTGTCCCTCTTTATACCTTCGTACATCCCCCCCCCCAAGTTGCCTGCATTGGCAGCTCACTGAATGCTGCTGCAGAGGTTTCTCCAGTACGTGTTGGCGCAACGTCAAGCGGTCTGCTGAGCTTCACCCCTGGCGGTCCGGAGGGCCTGCAGCGTGCTGGGTGTGGGGTTGACCTTGTGCGCCAGTAAGGCTTGTCTTTTCTTCTCCGTCACCGGCATCATTTCCCCCCAGTGTGCCTCAAACCAGTCCGTGCTCCTCCGTATTTTTTACCGTAGGCGTTAACGGCGCAGTCGCACATGGCGTCGCGAAGGCGTGACTACCTGCAGTCAATGTCGTTGCCCTCCTGTGCATCCTTGCCAAGAGCAGATTCCATGCTGCTGACGAACTGCCGGGTCTTCACAGGGTCGTGGGTGCAGCTGGGATCTATACTATACGAGGGTGACCCATCCCTTTAAGTGATGCAGTCTTCTCGGTACCATGCGCACCCTGCTGGCCACGAGTGCGTGATCCGTATCGCAGTCCCCGCTCTGATAGCTGCGTGTTAGGAGAACGTTTCTAATCTCCGCTCTTCTGGCGATAACGTGGTCAAGTTGATGCCAGAGGTGAGACCGCGGGTGTCTCCATGACACCTGATGGATTTCCTTGCATTTGAAGAATGTGTTGGTCACACACAGGCCATGACGACACAGGAGCTCCAGCAGGCGTTGCCCATTTTCATTTATTTTCCCCCTACCGAATCTCTCGAGGCAGGGGGCCATGACTCATGGTCGGCTCCAACTCTCGCGTTGAAGTCACCAAGGAGATATAGTCCGCTAGTTTTCGGAATCCTGGAAATTGTCTGGTCTAGTGCTTGATAGAATTGATCATTTTCTTCAGGTACCATAGATTATTAAACGCTACACTATAGATTATTATTAAAGGTTTAGATTATTAAACGCGAAGTATTTCCGATAGCGAAGTTATATACGCTAAATCGGAGGATTTCCATTCCGGAAGATGGATGCCAAGCCCCGCCAACTCGAGCGGGTAGGCGTCCGTACATCTCTAGAAACACGCGTGATAGCACCTACCCAACAGGCATTCGGTGGTTGAATCAACGTTGAATCAACTACGCATTACGACATTGAGATCGGGGTGAAAGGAGGTTTAGAATGAAAATTGAAGCAACATCTTTCATGCAACGTCGTACTGACGTTACAATGCAACGTTGAATCAATGTNTGAAGTAGTAATAATATACGTTTAAAAATTACTTTTTAAAGACAACACTTCCAAAGAATCCAGTGTCTCCAATCTTACAGATGTACAATGAATTTCTCATTTAATTTTCGAATTAAAAAAATTAATTTTTCAATTTTTTAATATATAATTTTTTCAAAATTTTTTATTCTGTTAATTGATTCGTGCATTGTTTTGACTTCACACAAGTGTGCAAAATTTCAGATCAATTAGACAGGTTTAAGTGCTGTCTCTTATACACATCTAGATGTGTATAAGAGTAAGGTTGTTTTACGTCCCTTCTAGTGTTAGTCAGATTTCGACGTTGATATGACGTTTAATTTTGGTTGTTCAACATTTCAACCTGAAATCAACCAATAATCAACGTTGTTTCAACGTCAGATGCCTGCTGGGTAGCTTTCCCGCTCCCGTATTTATTTGTGAGTTCGTGCTTAAAATCGTTCAATTATAATATTGTACTGAAAAGTTTCGTAGGTAATGCCCTGTATGATTGTACTGAAATTGTAAGGCCAAAGTTCGCTTGTAAATCATAGCGTATATTGCAAAGTTTTATGTTTGTGAGTGAACGCGGGACGACATGTGCATAGATTGCGAGTCCAAAACACGCTGTAGGCGCCAAACAATCCAAGTGTGGAAAATTGAGCTTGTCTGAGTGCATGATTCAGACCGGTATTGCTCTATTTTAACGATTGCAATGGATTATTTAATCGATTTGTCTTTAATTAGCTGCACATCTATTTTATTTATCTCAGGCTTGACATGCTTGACTGATATGTTCCTCCTAGTCTTAGTGAAGCTTGTAGTGATTCACGAGATTATTAGGTGTAAAATTGTATTTTTTTTAATATTTAATACCGTAATTATGTACGATTCTCGTAAAGTCTGGCCGATCGCCCTATTAAATAGACTAAAATTGAAAGAAAAGTAATCATCATTGTAAGCCAGTTGATCAAGGCCCCCCTCAGGGAGGACTTATGAAGCGTGTCTGTGCGCGTCAGAAGTCCTATGGGATTTCGCGCTCCTAGGGGGATTGTTCCTGAGCGCCCCACCGCTGGGCTCGCGGTGTCTGACTGCAGGCCTCAGTTGGCATGGGGTCAAGTTATTATGTTGGTAGGATTCCTTAACATTTCCCTCCTCTATCTCTCTCGGGCGGGCGGCCGACGTCCCGTGTAAGCGACCTCTTGTTCGAGTGTCTTCGTTTCTGTTGCTTTTCACCTGTCCCTCCTTGTCACTTCGTCTCTTTGAGATGCTAACGCTGCTTCTTTCGAGCCAGCTTCAGCGGGTTGGACAATTAAGACCTTCCGCCCCTTGTGCGTGATGATTAATTTGGGATTTTGAATATAATTAAGACCTTCCGCTTCGCTGGCGATGTTATCTTTTGACCTTCGGTGCGAAATAGCTTGACATCTGAAGGGCTAGTAAACCATTATACTATTACTATTATTACAATTTGTGAATCCTAGAATTAAACTAGGTTGTGACATGCTCATCATTTGGGCTCATTTTGTATTGAGAAAAAAAAAACAGTTTTCAATTTCTCTTTATTTAATGCTATATTACATTCCGAGTACTATGTTTGAAGCGAAAAATAGTTAACCATGGCCATCTAACTGTTCATAGAATAACACAATTGATTTCAGATTTCTGTTTGTATTTGATGTTTATTTGAAATAATTCTGATGCAATGCCATTTAAGCAAATTTTTTACGCTGGCAAGATAGAATAAATGGTGATATGGGTACTCTTCTTTTTGGACCTTCATCGCTGTCAAGTCAGCGTTAGGCGGATAAGACGGAATTTTATTTCACGCTCAAATTATTCCGCAACATTTATCTGATGTTTAATTTTGATTTATTGGTGTAAATTTGGTCTTTCTGCTGATTTCAGTTGAACTCAAGTGCTGAACTAATGGTGGCCATAACAAATGTCGAAGTGTGACAAATGTAAGCTATGTATATCGGTTATTATTTCATATTTAATATGAACCAATTTAGAAGCTCGAGGTATGTACGTAAGATATTAAATTATCTGATTGTTAACAATCAAAAATAAAATAAGTAATGTTCAGACATGGAGTGTTCAATTATTTCTGTTCATGCTTGTAATATGTCAAATATTTTCAATTCCTTCTGGTAATTTGAAAAGCACTGATTCTGGGGAAACTTACTCGGTCTTACGCGATAAGAAACTATATTTGGATCCGTTTGTGTATGGTATAACGTGTGGTATGGAATAACTATTGAAAGTAGTGACGCCTGTCGGAAAAGTACATTAGACGGAGGCTACGATGACAAATGTATTATTTAAATAAATAATTTAGTCAGCGCTATAAAGTGAGAAGAATCGCTACGTAAACAGAAAAATTCGATAGGTTACTGAAATATTTTTATATCTACATATTTAATGTTAATTAAAGACGGCTAACTACCTTTAAATGAAAAATGCGGAAAGTTTATCGTTATCCCAGATGATTCTGAAAAGCTTGGAGAACCTAAATTTGCTGGCATACGAATAATTAATAATTAAAACTGATGCTAGGGCGTGAATTGCCGCGGCTTGTCACTCGCACTAATACTACCTTATCGTCCATCTCTTGGTGCCCCACTACCGTAAGGCCGAAGTATTTAGATCAAAATAAGCCTGAATTGTTTTTCAAACTTATTACGAGAAGTGATCTAATTTGTTTCTTAATGATTTATTGCTCTTGAAATTAAGAAGAAAATTTGCTATTGTCGCGTGTAGAAAAAATATTAAACGCGAAATATTCCCAAAAAGCGAACTCAGAGGGCCTTCTGTACGATGTTGTGTTTCGTACGTACGCAGTGCTTTTCTATGCACGTTTTAGGCGTATCTAATTAGTTATTAATTACCTGAGGCAGGTTCTGGTGCCTTGACTTAAATGAGGATAAATGAAGCACGAGTTAAGTACAGATTAGATATTTATACTTAGTAAGAATATATCGGCTTACAGTTTAGGTTAATCAGATTATAAGTTGGAGCTTTAACACTGATGTCTTCGGCGTCCAGTTGAACTATGGATAAGCCTAAAGTGTATCTTCTACTCTGACGTTAATTTAGGCTTACTGCCCTGATGGATACGGACAGCAGTAAGGGCGTACACACGACTGTTCTCGGCCCAAGACTGAAGTTTCCGCGTCTGGGCAGAGCTCATATAGTTACGCTAATTGACGTCACCAAGGGCGTGACTTGATAAACAGGAGAGGCTAATACAAGGAAATGCTCATGAACATATCGCATGTGAAGGATTTTATCTTTCAACAAGGTAGACATCAATCAGGAAATTTCAAGGGACGAATGGTATCAACATTGTCATCTGACACTTCGCTCGGAAATCGGAAACAACCGACGCCGATTCAAAAATCGGACGCGTCGTTATATCTTGAGGTTCCCGCGCCGAGGCTCTAACAAATTTTGCTCCCGTGTTTTTGTTACATAAACGTGCAGAATTAGTGTCTAATTATATTATTTATAAATTTGTGTGGATAGCGCGACACATGAATAAAAAAGACTTACTGAGATTATCAAGTCTTTTCTCTTTGTAAATTAGAGAGCTTATGCGTGACTGTGAACGCCATGTGCGAATGTGAATCCAAAGCTGGTATTTGCCTGCAAGAATTCAAGATGGAAAAATTGCCTTAGTCCGTGTGCCTGATTCAGACCGATATTGCTTTTATTTAACTATTACAACGGATTTTTTAATTGGTTAGTCAGTAATCAGATGGCCATCTATTTCATTTATCTCATGTTTGACATGCCTGACTGACATGTTTCCCTTAGTGAAGTTTGAGTCTGCTTGATCAGGTCATTCAAGTGGTTGTGTCAATTAAGTAAAGAATGTGTGATAGCTTACACTTCAACTTCCATTAATCGGATAGATAAGGTCTGAAAAGTTGAAACGATCAAATTTAATCGAGGTTATTCGTCACTAATTCCCTCCGTTGACGTGCTGAGGTCATGATTTTGCAGTGAATCAGAATTTTACTGACAAGATTAAGTTGCTCACTTTTTTCTAGAATGCATGATAACCTATTGCTCTTTACGCAGGTGTCGAAAAATTAATCACATCTAAGTGAGCTGGTTTTAGTGAGTAACCTCATGCAATGTTTGATCAGGATTTCATGTTGTTACCGGAGGTTAAATTAGGCTACTGTGTAGCCCAACCTTCATGTCTTCCTTTACTAATTATCATATTTCTTCAGTTCTCTATCCAACTCAATTTAAATTAAATTCAATATTTTTATCTTTTTCAGTGTAGATGACCAAAGTATAATTTGCAAACTTGAATTATCACTCTTAAGTATTTGGATTCCTATTCAGTAGCCTGGGCACTCAGTTGCACTGGTGAGTGGCATAGAAATTTATATAGTTTATTCATTGATAATTTAGGTTAAGTTTTGTCTTTGTATTTTGCTAATTTCATTGATATTAACTTCTTGTGTTCCCTTGCATTTTACTTTGGTTGTGTTCATCTCTGACTGATATGGTTTAGTTTGAGGAAGTCAATTTATTATATTGGATTATATAGTTATAGTTAATTCTAGTAAGCTTATGTTCTCAATTCATCTTGCAGTGTTCCTCTATTTATCTGTCCACTTGTGATTCCTTTTAATTCAATCCTCGTGCGAGTACTCATTAGTTTTAAAAATAAATTCACAATATGGAGATGAGCTTTTACTAGTTTTATGGAGTTTAATGGTTCTTGCTTTGTTTACATTCTACATCCCATCAGGTTATCAGTCATTCATGATTTGCATTTTATTTTGTTCTTTCTGTTTGCAGTTACATCTGCTCATCTCCACCTGTCCATGCTCCTTTCATTCAATTAACCAGTGCATTTTCATTACACATTCTAAATTAATTCAATCCTTACATCCAATTCACTAGCATATTTTCATTACACATTTCAAATTATAACAACCATTTCATTTGCAATTTTATTAAGTTGTGTGTTTATTTACTGTCCCATATTTTAATTCATTTTGCATTAGAACCAGTCTTTCATTTTCCTTCATTCAGAGTAGGGTTGTTGCTAGTTAGTTAGAAGCAGATAACAGGTTTATCTCACCTGCGGCGCGAGACATTTTAGACCCGGCAACAATGTCTAAATTTGATAACATTAAACGAAGGCCAGTTTCTTGCTCAAGCCTAGCTGAGGCCAGTATTGCACCCGAGATTACTAGCACTAGTTATCTGTTTTAAGAATCTGTTTTTTTTCTTTAGAACGATAGCAACGATTGTAGCCTAAACTGCTAGTTGTCACGATGTTGAATACCTATTGTATTCTAGACTTTGCCTTACTCTGGTGATATTAGCATTGAGAATGATTCAGCGCATATCGATCAATGTCTATAGGCTTTGAAACACGACTTTTTAACTCGAAAACTATTGAACTAGGCTGTCGAAAGCTCGCTCATTTAGTAAAGTATAGTAGTATAGTATATTCGGCTTGAAGAATAGGCCTGCATAGGCATGTCGCCGATTCTTGTACTTTTCTTGACTAGTTCACAGATCTAAAAGACCGGCCTTTTGATCAAATCTTTTCAACGGACGGTAGGTTTAAAATCGTTTCTAGACTTTCAGTTTTCCCTAGGGTGCTAGGCATTTCAAGAGTAAACATATGCTCCTGCATATGGCCTTGTCTTGTCTGTTCTTGAACGCGTTCATACTCGGAGCGTCAACAATATCTTCAGGGAGGCTGTGTAGTGAACGTCTCGAAAATGTATTATTTCATTTTGTGACGAATTATAAAATAAGGCACGTTCAGGACGATTGTTAATGTACCTAGTTAGTCTGCACGTACGTCTGGTAACATTATTAAAATAAAATAGAATTTCATAATTCGAAAAAGACTAACTTTGCTTGTCAAATAATAATCTAGAATTTACCCAAAATGCAACACTAACACGAGATGCGGATCGTAGCCAATTCATTCATTTGGCATTTCAAGCTTGTTAACTTGAGAGCACATAAAACTGGGTTAAGAATCTAATAATAATAAGATTGATTTATTTTTGTATCCTTTTTGTGTTATGATGTGTTGCTATTGTAATGATAAATATGTATACTATTGTCTCGTATCAAACAAGATCTGAAAATAGCATTAATCATAGGATAATATCAGATGATAATGAGGTTATCCAACCCAGGGTCTGTCATGTGGCAACTGTGTGAGAAAAATCTGAGGTTGTAAGAATTGTTCCTATTAAATTTTAAAATTGCAATAGTCATATTGTCAGCTGATAAACTTTCTGATATGTATGTGTTTTGTGTTCTGATTTATGTAACATTGACAGGTATGTGGTCTGAGTACTCTTCTAGTGAACTCCCTCGAATGTCAAGATTCAAGAAAGAAAATTGAAAGCACCAATCCATGTCTGAAACACCCTCCGGACATCTTCAAAATTTGTGGGTATTCTTTTGAAACTTGTTTTATGAACTTTGGGGTTAAAATAACAAGTTCCCACAGCTGTCCCACATGTTGGTGACTCAAAGCGAGAAAATTTGTTGTCGCATGGATAGGTTGCACCGCAGTTTTAGTTTATAGCTGTGACCCTATGGTGCTGCTTCTTGTTTCAAATTCTAGTAATCCTTCTGGGACCTTGTATATACCGATAGGTATACTTAATACTTCAATGAGGTCACCACGCAGGCGACGATAACAGAGACTGACAAGATTCATACTCTTCAATCTTTCTTCATAAGACTTGCCCTTTAAGCCTGGAATTATCTTAGTTTTAGATTTAGTTTGTGTTAAAAGGCATTTTCAATTTTCAGAATTGATATTTTTCTGAGCAGTAAATAGTAAACCATGTCCCTTCGAACTTTCCTAGAGTTATAAATTTGATATCTGATTTCCATTTGTATTTGATGTTTAGTTAGACAAGTTCTAACAAAATCCCGAATGAGCAGGATTTTCGCTGGCAAGATAAGAATAAATTGTGATATGGATCCTCTTTTTTTTTGACCTTCATCGCTGTCAAGTCAGCGTTAGGCGGATAAGATAACGGAATTTTATTTCACGCTTTAATTATTCCGCTACACTTACATGTCCGATTTATCGAACAAATTGACAATTACGTTTTCAAAGAATTATCAGTTGCGAATGCATCAGACTTTCCAAATTTTACTAGACTGCCAGTGGACTTGTTTGACAGTCTGCTAAAAAAAAACACTCATCCAGAAGCAGGATGATGGAATTGAGGTGGAATTCACATGCGATGGAATTTATTTACAATGAAATTCATTTCACGATGGAATTGCGCACGCAACGTATGAATTTTTTTGCGAACCTGGTTAATGATGGTGACTTGTACACAAAAGTTTTTTAGAACTTCAACTATTTTCACCAGAGCTTGTTCTTTTGCATTTCGACTTTTATACTCCTTTGACTGAACTCTCTACAGGCATTCATGGTCTCTACAATGATAAATTAGCCACTCTACTAGAGAGCGAGTCCAAACAAGTGTGGCAATAGTTGCCATAGTGAAGGACCAGCGTTTACAAACAACCTCGCTAGAGTGACTAGACCACAGACAGCCGTCCACTGAGTGCGGCGCTTGTGTTGCATGAGGCAGGGCGCCTGTGAATCGCTAGCTCGTCAATCGCTTCGTTGCCCACAAGAAGAGCACGCAGAGGGGCGGTGAGGCACTTGACGCCCGTGTGTTGCCCCTAGTGTGAACGGGCCTTAATAGAGGAGCTCCAGTACGCACTGAATTAATCCGTAAGCCACTACCAAAAGATTCGCAATGATGACAGGATTTGTTGTAAAAAAAAATATTGAAAACAGGAATTGAGAGTAGGAAATTCTTGAAGATCGAAATTATATCCTAGCACAGTAAAGGTCTCCTTTCAAACAAGTTTTCCTTAGGATAGTCTTGTACAAGGAAATTCAAAGCATCGCCAGTTGTAGTTTGGTCATTAAAATGAAACAAGAATAGAACTTGCAAGTCATTTTTCACACGCTTCAAAAACAAAACACTATTCGTTTAATGTTCCTTGTGGTCTTCAGTTCTCAGGACATTCCAGCCGGTGAATGAAACCCCATCAACTGTAAAACAAGAAGTTAGAATTTGTCAATTTACTCCTGCAAACTGAAACATCTGTTTACTACAGGCTTATAAAACAGGTAGAATATGGACAATACACTAGTAACAGTAGACATGAAAATTATGGGCATATATCTGGCATAAGATGGCAGTTTACAAAAGAACCAAACACCTAACCTCATCGGGATAGGATTGCTTGCAAAATAGGAGTTTACTTTACGAGTGCCACACAATGACGTTGCTTATTCCTTATTTAGCTCGAATACCACAGGAAAAAATTTTCTTGGAATATTTTTAAACATTTAGAGAATTTTATCAACATGATTAAAAATTCTCTGGAACATCATGACTAATCCATATCTCACCATTAACATTGTAAAGAACACATCCGCTGTTTTCAACTCTTACCTGCAGTTGGGTATGGCTTCGGTGGTGAAAGTAGCCTTGTAGCCTCTGTATGTGTTTTCCTTGCCATGTTTAGTGTAGTCTCCGTTCGTGTAATGAAGGATGAGCACTGACTTATCACTTTCGAATGCTGTTCCTTTCTTGATTTCTTCACCACAAAATCTGAAAAAAAGTCACATAAAGTTTAATACAGCTTCCATAATAGAGACCAAACAAATAATTTCTAATCCTTTAAGTTGAACAACTTTAGAAATTTTTTCCTTTGTTAATACATAGAATTTTTTGAACTTTAATCGTGATAAATTGGTGAAAATGAAAGATATTACACCGCAACAGGCAATGAGCAAATGAATGAATGCATTTGCTTAATTGAAACGTGAATCAAGAACCAGGACAAAACAAGCAATACATTTTCCCCTCCGGCACGGAGACGTCGGAGCGGATCTCCAGGAAGCTGGAACCGCAGAGATTATTGCTAGAATTGCGCGGCTGGATTCCGAAGTCGTCGAACTTCACCACCGCTCGCTGGCACTCCGTGGCACGGAAAACCTGTGTGTACTGCGTTTCTGGAGAAATTAAATTACATAGGAGTTATTTGCTTAGTTAGGTTATACAGCTGCTCGATGGAACGCAGACAGAATAGAAATATTCATTTTTAGGCCATACATTTGCTCGATAGAACAAAGACAGTATAGAAATAATGTTTTTTATGATTTATTTATTTTATTCGTGTGAGAGATAGAAAATTAACCGTAATACATTTTTATGCAGCGCTGTAATTATTATTCAATTGTTGGTAAGCTGGCCTCAGTTGAATACCACGTTTTAGATTACGGTAGACTTTAGATATCAAATGAACATATGTAAAATGGCTACAGAATAATCGCCTAGGTCACTATAATGGTATCTAGACAGTCCAGACGTTATTTTAATACAACGATTCGGTCACGTCTGCATCTTGTCACGCAGATCAGCCGGCGAGTAAGATGAGCGGATCATTTCATACGCCAATTGACACGTATCGCAATAACAATGTACTCAATTTTCATCCATCTGATTCAGTACAACTGACCTTGCTGGGACTGAATTTGAGTTTACTGACAAAAGGCTCACTGAAAATATGCAACGGCGTCTCATTAATTATGTTCATAGTCATACTACCAACCCACTATGTATTCTCTAGTCGAATCAACGCTGAAACAACCTCCATTGAGGACGTTTGAATCACGTTGAAAACTGATTTAGAAGGAAAATAGCCGCAACGTCACGTTTACAAAGTCATTTTGGCGTGAAAATGCAACATTGAATGTTATTTATATTACATTGATAACTCATTCCTCATTAAGTTGAAGCACCATGAAATATAGTCAATAAAAAAGTAACAACCGAAACAATTGCCAAAAATTACACACGGCTCGACGGCCCTTTTTCGGGGTAGCCAAGAGAGACGAACATGAAGTTGAAGCACCATGAAAAATTGTCAATACAAAATCCCCAATCAAAACACTTGCTAAGAATTACATACCGGTCGATGGCCCTTTGTCGGGGTAGCCAGGAGAGACGACCACTGCACCAGAGGTTGAGATGACGGAAGTGTACGGGGAGAGCTGCTTTATCAGAGCATCTGTGTTGAAATGCGAGCGTTCAGCGACGATGATATGTAAACGATAGATAAAAATTGTTAGGAAGTTAAGGCGTGTATCATGTCTGAATCACATCAAAGTTTATTGAAAGTCAAGAATTTATTTTCATGGCCCCTTAATCATCTATATTCTGTAACATCCAAACATATGATTGAGTTAAGTATTAAGATCACTTGGCTGCTTAAATCGCAAATTTACCAGGAATATAGAAGTAAATAAAATAGCCAAAAAGTTCACCATTTCCTATAATAGAAAACGTTTCGGAGTCCAGCTCCATCGTCAGTTCAAAACCTAGAACACAGATACAAACAATATGGAGACAATATGTATGGAGTAAAAGTGCCATGTCCTATTTCTGTTCATGCTTTTGGTAAGAAAGTGCGACTATTCTTCAGTATCATTGGTTGTAGGAGTGACTGATCAGGACCACTAAACGATACTCGATCACATTAATTTTAGGGACTATCGCGTTACACTCTTGCTATCATTTGTGTATCGTCATCATCAACCCTATGATGTTCTGTGCCTCTCCTCTATAGCTCATGATAGTCATCATCAACCTCTATGATGTTCTGTGCCTCTCCTCTATAGCTCATGATAGTCATCATCAACCTCTATGATGTTCCGTGCCTCACCTCGATAGCTCGTGATCGTCATCATCAACCTCTATGATGTTCTGTGCCTCACCTCTATTAGCTCATGATCATCATAATCAATCTGTATGATCAATGATCCCTGCCTCACCTCTATTAGCTCATTATCTTCATAATCAATCTCTATGCTGTTCCGTACCTCACCTCTATTAGCTCATGATCGTCATCATCAATCTCCATGCTGTTCCGTGCCTCACCTCTATAGCTCAAGACGAGATTCTCACACTTGTCGCCAGTCGTGCCAAGAGGACACGCGCAGCTGCAGTCCTTCTGCGTGTAGCCGCCGTTCTTGCAGGGTTCAGACTCTTTCTTGCAGGCCTTCAACCAATCGTCTTTAACAAGAGATAAACAAATGAATGTATATGAACAAATGCTTGTGAATAACCCGTACATGAAAATGAATTAATCATATGAAAACGTGACCATATCCACGAATATGCTCCCTGTTTGCTTAGTGTTTACAACTATCAGAAAGTGATGAAATAATATCATTATTTGATAATCCTACTAATGAATACTTATTAATAAGGGTCGGATATGTATCGATAATGATAATAATCCGTATACATAAAAAAGATTCGTATCTCTTTATAACTACGAAATCTAAATAAATGGCAAGCAGACGTTTTCGTAACTAGACTATAGGATATTAGGGCAGGATGCCACAATTTCCATCAATGAATGACATCCACCTTAAGCTCATTGCTATTCTTGGTATCCTTGGTATTTGTTTGGGACGTAGCAGTCCCTGGCCACGATGGATCGCCGCCTCTAATTATCGCTCATCCGCCCTCATTTGGGCCAGCTAATGCACGATGCTGTTGCTTGCTTCTCGCCGCTGGTAGTGTTGCAGGGGAGGTCGATCTAGGATTGTGCCCAGGAACACGTCCAGTTGTCTCGTGAAGGTCTCCTGGGTGAATTCCCCCTCTCTTAGATACTTTGGTAGGGCGTTAAATAGCCTCGGCCATGCCACGGAAAGTGATCCTTCCAGCAGGGATTGATATTTGACTGCAGATCTGTTACGTAGTGTGGGGACCTTGCACAGTCTCCCCCTTCTCTCGTTGTGATGTGTATCAATCCTGAAGGTCTCGCTCTCGAAGTTTGGCGCCATTCCGGTTAATATCTTCCATGTGTACAGAATGACATACCTCTGTCGTCTCCTCTGCAGTGAGTACAGACCCAGGTGCATTAACCTCTCCCAGTAGTTCAACTCTTCCATCCCTCTGATCCTGTAAGTGAAGGTTCGCTGGACACCTTCCAGTTGCCGCACTGCGCCGAGTGTGAACGGGGTCCAGAGCTGGCAGCAGTATTCAAGGATTGTTATTACAAGGGCTCTAAAGAGTGTGATCATCGGTTCTGCTTCTCTTGTTTTGAACGTCCGTCAGATCCATTCCATCAGTCGCCTATCTCTTGCGGTTATTGCCGTTATGTGATCTCCAAAATTGACCTGAGTATTCATCAACGCTCCTAGATGGCGAACGATTCGCTTCTCTTCGATTTCCGAGTTGCCAGGTGCTAGGTAGCGGTGCTCCATACCCGCTCTTCCGCTACCTCTGTATCTCAAAACCTCAAACGTGGTCCTGTTGAACTGCATGTTGTTCACTTGGGCCCAGTCATATATTGCCGCGTGGTCTTCTTTCAACCTCTCGCAGTCTCTCCTGTCCGTTATGGTCAATTGTATCCTGGTGTCGTCCGCGAATAACGATACAGAGGCGTGTTTCACTGCCACATCTATGTCGGCGATGTGAATGAGGAAGAGGATTGGGCCGAGTACCGTTCCCTGTAGTACACCACTCTTCGCCCTAGCCTCACTCGATCTCGAGCCTCCTCCACGTCCACCTCCAGCTCACCCTCTGGCTTTACATCCAGCTCCACCTCCAGTTCCACCTCCAGTTCCATCTCCAGCTCAATCTCTAGCTCCACGTTTACCTATAGCTTCACCTCCACCTCCAACTGTTCCACCAAATCCGCATCTACATAGAACAGGCCTTACCTCTGCAGTCATACACTGTGCTCAACAGGCCTCACCTGTGCAGCGATACACCGTGCTCAACAGGTCTCACCCGTGCCGAGATAAACTATGCTCAACAGACCTCACCTATGCAGCGATACACCGTGCTCAACAGAGTGCTCAACAGGTCTCACCCGTGCCGAGATAAACTATGCTCAACAGACCTCACCTATGCAGCGATACACTGTGCTCAACAGGCCTCACCTGTGCAGAGATACACTGTGTTCAACAGGCCTCACCTATGCAGCCGTACATGGTGTTCATGAGCTTGGCGTTCCAGTGTGTAATTTTAGTGCCCTTTCCCATGCGCGTTTGGAAACGAGCATCTTTAGCAAGCATCGCGCGTTTGCCGTCTATGCCAAAACTCTGCAAGAGTTAAAAGCAAAATGAAAATTACTCATGACAACAAATAAGAAAATACTTAGTCATACTACATATATATATACCTGTATTGAAGACCAGAGAATTTGTTTTATTGACAATTTTCTTATTCGTTTTTCAATAGATCGACCATTTCTCGTTTGCAATGGTAAATCGAAAATCAGAGTACCGATGGACATTTTTATTTCTTTAACGACATTTCGAATGTTTATCATTCATTATCAAGTTAAAAGGCGCATTGGGTGATGGAATTTAGATCGACATAGGTACAAAATCAAGTAAATAGGAACTAATCAAAAATCGAAATATGTGCAGTGCCGACTATATCATAACATTAAGCCGACGTCTCACGTGCCACCTTCAGAGTACAGTCTGGTGGACCAAGGAACCACCTTATGTAAGCCCACAACGAGACCATCACCCTTACGGTGCTGGAAGAAGGCACCAGCGTCGTCATACGATGCCCCGACGCCAACCGACTCGCGATAGCTGAGGCCCTCATCAATAAGGATATAGGACCCCAGCCATCAACCTTCAAACTACTGAATTTGTCAGAACCTGGAGACTGTTTTCGGAGCAATTTTCGGCGTTTTATTTCTTGATTATCTGCATATTTCTGTGATTTTGTAATTATTTTTAACAATTTAAATTTTTGAGTAGTATCCTATTTACTTGATTTTGTACTTATATCGACCCAATTTCCATCACTCAATGCGCCTTTTAACTTGATAATGAATGATAGGAACATTCGAAACGCCGTTAAAGAATTAAAATGTCAATCGGTATTTGATTTTTGGTTTACCAGCTAGTGCAAACGAAAAATTTTGTTCAATCGATTGAAAAAACTAATAAGAAAATTGTCAATAAAACAAATTTTCTGGTCTTCAATGAAACCTGCTTAAAGGGACAAATTTTGCCAAGCTATTGTAATATATATATACTGGTTTGATTGAAGACCAGAGCGTGCTTTTTATTAACAATTTTTGATGGTGAGGGGTTCTCTACAGATTGGACTCCAGCTATTGATTTTCTGACTACCTGATTTGTCTGAACTATGAATGAATTTTCCGGGTAATTTTTGGTCCAAAATTTTACATTTGTTTCCTATTTACTTATATTATGTAGGTACAAATTTCCACCAAAATTTCAATGTTTAATGCTTCTTCTAACTTGAAAATGAATGTTTGTTGCATTCGAAACGTCGTTAATAAATAAGAATTACTTCCTGACACAACGTCAAACCCCGGACTATACTGAGCAATGGCCATTGCAAAGAAGTGGGAGTTCTGCGAGAGACTGGTGTAATCTGTAAATTTTGCCCCAAAGAAGGTTGTAGACTTCTTCATTATTTGGATCGCATTCGGGTGATTGCTGTAACAACTACGACATTGGACAGCCGTTTCTCCTGCCACCAGAGACAAGCTCAAAACCAGACCAGGTCTCAAAGTATTACAATCGAGCAGCATCATTTCAAGATCGTCGATGAATTCGACTGGCTCCGTGACACTCTTGGCAACAAAGTCAAGCCCCGGACTATACCGAACAACGGCTCCTGCAAAAAAGCGAGAGTTCTCCAAGAGGCCGATGTATTCTATAAATTTTACTTCAAAGAAGGTTGTAGACTTCTTCGCGTTATGGATTACGTTGGACTTATTGGAGTGACAACTGCGACATTGAACTGCCGTTTCTCCTACCACCAGAGACAAGCTCACTACCATGCCAGGTCTCAACGCATTGTTAACAAGCAAGTTCATCTCAAAATCGTCGATGAATTCAACAGGCTTTGTGACACTCTTGACAACAATGTCAAATTCCAAACTAAACGTAACAAAGGCCCCTGCAAAAACGCGGAAGTTATCCGAGAGGCCGGCGTAGTCTATAAATTTTGCTTCAAAGAAGGTTGTAGACTTCTTCATGTTTTAGACAGCATCGGACAGATTGGACTAATAACCAAAACACCGAGCCGCTATCTCGTTAGCTACCTTCAAACTGGTAGACAGGTGAACCACGCGAGACAAGCTCACAACCAGACCGTCACTCGCATTGTGCTGAACGTAATCATCAGCATCGTGATCATGCAGTGGCCCGACAACAATCGACCGGCGATAGCTGAACCCCTCATCTCTACAGATTGAGCTCCAGCTATCTATTTTCTGACTACCGGATTTGTCTGAACTCTGAAAGAGTTTCCCGAGTAATTTTGGTCCAAAAAAATTTTACTGTTGTATCCTATTTACTTATATTATGTACTTATTTCCACCAAAATTTCAATGTTTAATGCTTCATCTAACTTGAAAATGAATGTTCGTTGCATTCGAAACGTCGTTAATAAAGAAAAACTACTTCCTGAAACTCGCCTTTTTATCTACCGTCATCTGAAGAAAAGTTCCACTCCCTGATAATATAAACTAACGAATTCTCTGGTCACCAATCGCACGTGTGTAAATATATATATATATATACTAACCCGTTCACGGTAGTGCATAAGAGAGTAGTAGTCATAAGGGACGTTGAAGTTGATGGTCGGTTCTTTATCATAATTACTTGCAGATTCTGGCTTAACGTTAGCCATGAAAACAATGATGTTTTCGTCCCTGAAAATAAAATATTAATAAATTACGAGTATTTGAGCAGCCCATCCCATACCATATAATCATTATGGAATATTATTGTTTAAAAACATCGATAGTGTTTGCTATCGCACACACTTATTAGAGTTCATACTGTAAATAATTTTATGATAAGTGAAGCTTTCAAGAATTTGAAGCAGAATTTTAATATATTAATTTCTGGGATTTATCTTCAAATAGGATTCAAAATTAAACTCCTGATAAAGTCACATATTCAAGATTCAGCACATGTTTGATTCAATTTCTTAAATGCATTTGAATGGGAGTTGATCAATAAAATTGGAAGTAATAGAAAGAAAATGCGCGTCCGCCTCACTCAGAATTTACATAGGTACAAGTGAATAATAAAATAACGAAAACATCTATGGTGCCAAAATGTATTGCCGAAAATGAAGGTCATAAATAAAATTCAGAAACGGCCAAAAGTGAGCTGAAAAACTAGGAAAGATACCACGGAAGTGGAAGATCTCAAAAAAGTCTCCTAAAAATCTCCGAAATCACCAGCGAAAACTTGCGTGGTGTGCTTGCAATTGACCGTTGACGAGGATCCGTAGTAAAGAATATCATAATTAAGGATAAAGTATAATGGGAACTTTCGGCGAGTGTGGCACCAAATTGTTTTGTTGCGCCATGGCAGAAGGACTGACAGAAAAGGCGTGTCTGTATTAATGGCCCAACGGCAGTGCAGTAAGAATTCATCAAGCTTCGAAGGAACAAAATTTCATGCTTGTCATTGTTAAGGATTGAATGGATTATGTATTTATTACGTTTTTATTAAAGTGAATCTAAGGGGACTTTAACTATATCTGTCAATTCAGTTTAGTATTGTATATGCCATCGATGTTTAAAATACGTCCTCGTGCAAATGGAAATAAGTGAATACAGTGAATGTTAGGTAATAAGTTAAATAGAAATGTTGGTCATGCGTGTACATTTCGCTTGTAAATATTTATTTAGGAAGCATTTTTAATGGTTACATTTTATAATGGCCAATATATTTATATGATCCGTTATTGTAATAGAAATTTTGCGCTCCTATCACTACCTTCCCAATATCGACCGCTTAATTCATGCACTTCTATACCTCACATCACGTAATCGTTCATAGGCTCTCACACACCTGTCACTTCGGGACTGTTCGTGTTCTATCCCCAATGCGTGGCCGATCTCGTGAGTTGGTCCCCTTGCCTGTGAATAAAGCATCATAAACTCACTGCTATTATTAAAATATCTGTCATTATATTGGACCTGGGATGAGCCTTGATGTGCATATTAATTATTGAAATGCATTTTACATTCAATGAATCACTCAGTTTAAGATACCGCCATAAATATCCATATTTCAGGACTCACGTTCATTTGCAGGATATTCAATAATTAGTTCTTACTTAATAATATTCCTCATTAAAATAACAAAACTGCATGGGATATGTTCAAATTGGTACACATTTGTTATTATACTTAAATAATAATCAAATATAAGTATTTATACATTATAAGTAAATGATCAACTCATAAATTTTCATTAGATACTCGTCATATTCAAGAAAATACATAATAACTAAATGCTAAATTGCAGATTTAATGTTATGAAACCTAGTTTCCGCCTTGTCTTACAGTCAATTGAAACAGATTTTGACTTCAAGAAATAAATGGTCTTATGCAAGAAATATCTTCGACAATCTTTCAAATATCTTCCTATGCTCATATTGGGACCGTTATCGCTTTAATATTAAACCTTAGTCCAATTAAACCTTAGTTGCCAATTAAGTCGCATTTACGTGCAAGTGCTTTGCTGACGGTCGTAACTTGTTGCTAGTTCTTCAATCAATATTGATAACAGTTGAAGTATACGAAACATGTTATTAAAATATTAGATAATTCATCGTTCACAGCGGCACGTACTGGGCAATTAGCGAGGCTGACTTTTGTAGGTTGACCCTCCCAGTAACCTAAGCCGGCGTGACAAGATTTATCGAGCAAGAAGTTCATGTATTCGGCTGGCTCAGCCCACGGTGACATCATGGAGAATGTGATGCACGTCTTGGCCTCCCAAGCAGCGATCGCCAAATTTAATGCAGTTACGTTCAAATTCGCTGCCGAAATAAAGATAAAAAAGGTTGGAAACGGTTATAACAAGACCGATATTAGGCACATACCACCGTTAATAGTACAGGGGCCATACTTTCAAAACTTGCTAAGTGATCGTATACTTACGCTCTATTTTCTTGTCTGTGATTGGTAGATTTTGCTTGAAAAGCCGTCAATGATTGGCTGATGAAGTTACGATCTCTTAACTTTTTTTGATAGTATAGGCCCTGATAATTGAATGCTCAGTAAATTTTGTGACAGGACAGGCGTTATTTCATTATTTTACACGTAGCATTGTCAAACATTTAAAGTTTTGCTCATTTGTTAGATTTTCTTTCACAATATACAAGTTCAACGAGTAGTTCATTGGGTACACGGAAACAAGCAAATAAATGAGATCTTGTACTCGTAAGTTATCAAATTTTGTGTTTGAGTTTGAATGTTTGAAGCCTGAATAAGAAGTTCAGTGGTTAAAATAGTAAAAGATTAAGACTTCCGTGCAAAATAAGGGTTTGTCCATGTCCTTCTTTATTTTCAGACTATTTAATTTCGAAATTATTAATTGGATTCCGGTTGAACAGATCCAGGATGACGTAATCCAAGAAAATTATATTGGAAAAATAATTCCCAAATTTCATTTATTTTTTACCGGGCATCGTGACATTCCCGTGCTACATTAATGCGAAAGGAAAATGAATAATATACGTTTAAAAATTACTTTTTAAAGACAACACTTCTAAAGAATCCAGTGTCTCCAATGTTAAAGATGTACAATGAATTTCTCATTTTATTTTCGAATGATAAAAAATCAAATTTTCAATTTTTTATATATCAGTTTTTTTCAAAATTATTTATTCTGTCAATTGATTCATGCATTGCCTCCGACTTCACACAAGTGTGCAAAATTTCAGATCAATTGGACAGGTAAAAGTGTGTCGAATATTAATTATGAGATTCGTAGCTGACAAAATTATTTTTTTAATTTTTTTAATATTGGAAAAAAATTTTATTCTAAAATTATTTATTTTGTCATTTGATTCATTTATTGTCTCCAACTTTACGCAAGTGTGCAAAATTTAAGATCGAGAGGATAAGTAGAAGTGTGTTAAGTTTCAATTACAAGATTTGTAGCAGACAGACAAACAAACAGACAAAGAAGAAGTGAAGTTAAAGAGATGTGTTGTAATAAGGTGAAGAAACTATAGTCAATGCAATTGATTTTGCAACGCTTTAAGCTGGGATTAACTCACGATCCGATATTTTGTAGAAAATATTCACAACTCCGTCCTTTTTTGGCCAAAGTCTTTCCATTGATATCAAGTTTTTATCAAGAAAACTGTCCCATTGCTCCGCAGAATACAGGATGTCGTCTAGCAAGACGGATCCGTCTGCTCTTCGATGCACATCCTGAAAAACATTTTTAAATTAAATAAAGTTCATCGTCATATTGAAATTCATACTGAAATTAAATGTATTTCATTTGACTGTAAAAATCTCTGTATTGCGTGAAGTTTGCGAAAGTGAACCACTAATTCGAGCTAAAATAAATTACGTTAGTAATTTAGGTTTTATTTTTTTTTTTAATTAGGGGTTTACGTTAGTTGATTCTATATCGTAGCATCAACTGATCAACATTCTATATCGTAACATCAACTGTATTTCTTCTCGATTACTGTATTCCTTAAAATATGGTAGCATTGCAAAGTGCAGGTATTTTAATTACAGACAGTTTACCTATATCATAGAAGAATTTTTGCACGTATTACATGTATATCATGTTTATTAATAGTTTTTTTGAAACATTACACAATTATTTTGCACCGAGCATATTTCAATGATTTCCATAAAAATTATCCAGCTCCGAATGCGCAATTGATCCCTCAGAAGTTATGCTTAAAATGGATAGTTTGAATGTGCAGCAATACATATATTGGGAAGTTAATAACGAGTAACTTTACCATTGGAGCGGCATCAATGTTCACCAAGCAGAGGCAGAGCGTCAGGATCGTTTGAAGCGTCTCTCGTCGAACCATTTTGGCAACCTTCGCTGCAACTATTGAAGAAAACAAAACGATCGTGTAAGATATTGTCATACATACACATGAACGTAATTCATTACAATAAATTGGGGTAGAACTACGCAAGTGATGATTCGAAATGAACGATACGAATTCTCGATGAGCAGAAAAATTAGTTCTTAACTTACAATGACAATTGCCTGTGTTATTTGTTCGTAAACGATATTATTATAACTCAAGTAATCATGTAGACATATATATATATATATATATAAAGGTTATTATATTATAAAAAGATAATAATTTTTATATATTATATTATATACACAATAATTATAAAAATTATATTATACCATATATTATATGAAAATGTACATTGTAAAATGACAGACTTTTTGAGAGAAATGCCGAAGAGAGATTATAAGATACTCCGTGATAATCTATTGTAAGCATCAACTAAGCGTAAAACTTATATTTCATTCCTGTTGATGTAATTTCTACCAAATCGTGAGTATCGAGCAGCATGGATGCATATAACCTAACCTGAATACTAAAATGCAAAGTTTTGCCTGCTTCCTACGTATGTTCTTCTCATTATTTTATTATTGATGCATGTGATGAATAAAAAAATGTTTATTTGCGGCCGGGCCTTGCACACGATATTCAACGCAATCAATGTACATTAATTTAGTCACTGCTGAATTTATTTGAAACGATTTTTTATTGCATGTCTTTCTTCCCAGTAACTCATCAACTCAGCGCCATGAACATAAACACGAAAAAAATTAGACGCAATGAGTCACGAGGCAAAAAACTTTTGTGACCGTGAATAGAATGAATAGGAATAATATTCATTCAGAAATGGAATATTCATCGAGACAGGAATATTGTGATATGAATAATTACTGACATTTTTACGATAGATTGAGTGATTGAGTTTGAAAAACCGATGTTTATCAAGTAATAGTTGGTTGGCGAGCCGTGAGGCAGGTTGAACTTGAATTTTGGCTGGCGAATTCAAGGCCGAGTAGAGGTTGAGTCAATAAAAAAGCACCTACATATAAAAGCATAAAGCAATAAAAAGTCAATAAAAAAGCACCTACATAATGAGTATTCATGTTGAGCCACCATATTCAACATGATTCCCTAACTTCAAGATAAGCACCCAATAAAATAAAATATCTTATATTAACAGCCGTAAATAGTAACGACACGGAAATCGAAACAGCCGTACGAATGAACGACACGACCGTCAATGTGCAACAGCATCCTCAGTGCAGTAAAAATTATGCTTGAAAGAAGAAAAGCTTTCGCGAGAAAGAAGACTATCACGTTATTGCAAATTTGTGAGCAACCATTTTATTGAACTATCGTGGATGAGAGGTCAAACCATAAAGTTGTTTCTTGTAATTGTAAATTGTTAACAATTGTTACAATTGTTGTAATTGTAAATTGTTGTTTCTTGTATTGTATTATTTGTAATTGAATTGTATTAAAATTATACCTTAAATTCTAGGGCAGACAATCAATAAAGGCATTAGATCTCAGAGCTCACCTTGACCAGTTGACAAGAGAAAACGTCTCAATATGATGACAGCTGATCGCGCTCTCCGTATATACTGTGTGGATGGGGAGGTGAAGTGAGGATGGGGAGAATCAAGTGTACAAATATGATCCCTGAGAATTTGTAGTAAAAGAATTAAAAGAAGATGAATTAATATGAGAATGATTTAAAGTAAAACGGAACTTCGTCGAGTGATGAAATGGCCGGAATGGAAGAGTGGGGTACAGGGAGTGGAAAGTCATTTTCATTTAATTTTGATAAATATGTGTTTAATTTGATTTAATTTTGAATATTAACATTTATTTGTCATTTACCAGATATTTGTGTTGAAATTCTCGTTTTTCCTTAACAGGACACCGTAAACTCGTCTGATCTTAATAACAATAAAATAATTTACAAATATATCCTTTCTACGAAATTATCTGAAAAAATACAGTACATCTTAGTTTTATTGTGTATATAGTGGAAACATGTTAGAGTTTAAAAAGTAAACGAAATCAATAATTGGAATTAATCCCTGGAACGTTTAAGAGGAAATTACTTCTAGCTCATGTGACTACCAAAGTAAATGCTAAGAGAATATTTGCAAACTTTGTAATTAATTTCCATCCTTCTGGCATACGCTCAATATTAATTGCTAACGATTAAATCACTTGTTGATGGTCTAAAAACTTAAAAGCAAAGAAAACTCTACAAAAATTCATAGTATCTTTAAAGAAAATGTTTCGGAGTCCAGCTCCATCGTCAGCTCGAAAATTCTAGAACACAGATAAATCAGTAATTAGTACAGTCATGATTGCAACAAAAAACCTAAGCTGTAAAACCTGGATGGTCGTACGAATAAAAACCATGCTTTATTTGCTTCCACTCACTAGCCTGATCTTCAGAGAGACTTGTATGATGCCTTTAAATTATAAATGAGAATTATCCAAATATTTCTCCAAAACATTTTTTTAAAGCGCGTGTTAGCTTCATGTCGCAAAAACTTTTTTTAGTCTTAACCCTATCGAAATTCGAAGACCTGTCAGCCGCTGGCACACGGACGCCCCAGGTTCTTATGGCCGGGGAAATTAGAAGCTCTATGTCCGCATTAGGTTCCGGTTGCCGTAGCGAAATAAGCGCCGAAATGGAATCTTGTGAAATTACTCGTCGAGCTTGGGGCGATCGTGGGGCTGTCTCTTATACACATCTAGACGTTCGGGACAGACACGGCCGAATATGAAAAATGCTTAAAAAAATGCCCCCTCCCTTCCCCCCCTTATGGGGGGAAGGGAGGGGGCATTTCAATCTCTGAACGTTATATATATAT
>NW_025947678.1:48576-127554 GCF_000764305.2 Hyalella azteca
ATCGTGCGATAGCGTCATCAGCGTTTGACCAGGGGCATGATGACGAAGCTTGACCAGCTGCTATTTTTAAGTATATTACGCAGATTTGGCCTACCGGGCAATTGACTTCCAAAAGAGGCTGGTAAATAGAAGCAAAACACCCTACGTGGCCGACTTGCTCCTGATTCACCCCTAAGCCGAATATAGTTCCTCTAAAACGACCTTAATCGGCACGAAAATTTTGACAGGGAATTTACCTCCAGGTCTTACATAAATAATTTGATGCACCAGTTGCTAACTTGTATGCGATTGCTAACTTGTTTGCGATTGCGGATGTTACGAACTTTTAGTAACTAACGTGAGAGTTTTAATTCAAAGATAAATTCAAAATGACGCCATGTTTCATTTGGAGTTCAGGAAATGCGCAATACTGAGTCTATGATTTAATCGAGTACGATATTACAAATGGCTATTTCGAAATTATGTTAAGGTTGATCAATAATGTATCAAATTCGTTTATATGAAAATGTATCATTCGTATCTTTAACGCTTCTTCTTGCAGGATGGTCAAAATTTATTTGTTATAAAATGCAACTCAAAGAACTTCACCTCATCTTCCTTAGCAAGCGAAGTTTGATAGCAGTGATACAATTCCTAGCGTTATTTGACACCGACGCGTATGCATGTAAAACACACGAATGTGCATTTTAGAACTGAAGAACAATATATTTTAAGGTCTTCTATTTAGATAGAATCATGCTAATGCATTATTTGATGTATATTTTTAAATGATCATTCTGTTCTAGTGATATTTTGAACCCCATATTTTTATGTGCGTAAATTGTATTACTACTAGATGATCACCAGATAATTAGAATTTTTCTCTAAAATGGTTGAAATTTTTTTGAGGAGAGCATTTCTAGCCACTAGATTTCTAAAACTTCTCTAATATTGCTGTCATATCCGATATGCTATTGCAAAATTTATTCATCGCAATTGTGAGTCACACTATATAGTAGAGATTTTGCAAAAGAAATTTCATTGGAGAGGCTTATTCTCTAGACACGTGTTTCTTCAGAAATTGGACTGCTGTCTGGCAGCTAGTTTGCTTCGCCTACAACTCTTGTATGTAATAAATATTGGAAGTAAACGTGAAAAAACATCGCATCGATGAACATTTATCACTGAAAGATTTTGTGCTGAAAAATATTGTCGACACTACACACCCACGGGATCATCTTTCATGTCTAGTGCCTATATGCCACGTTTTATAGTATCTATGCTAAGATTATATAGACGATTTCTTGAATCTCGATTCCACGCATTTTCCATTTTATTTCTCGAAATTTATGCATAATTGTAGTCATTCGTACATTCTATCAATTGAACATTGATTTTTCCAGTACAGAAAACAAACCGTAATCCAAACCTGTTCCTAACTTGAGGAGGTGTATGCAAAAATCGGAAACCTTGTTACGAAAAAGACATCAATTTGAATTTAAAAACAGAACCGAAGTTATTGTTCAGTTTTTAATCGTCCCGGTAGTCTTGTTTCCAAGGTTCTCTGCAGTTATTGTTTCTGTTTTTCCTTTGTCAATAACTCCATCGTTAGAAAATCTCGTCCTCGTTTTTTATGAACTATGAAAAAAGATTTATGTATGATGGGAGTCAATAGAACCGAGTTTTTAGTGTCTGCGAAATTTCTAGCTGTGTGTGTGTCAGGGAAATTGAATATTTTCACACAAAACACGGGGCTTCTGCCGACTATTTGAACGCAACTTAGAAGTCAACTGGCAGATGTTCGCTCACTTGTGTCAAGATGATGACTAAGAAGGAGAGTTTCATGCGAGCCGTCAGTTGGACTGTCGAAAATTAAAGTCTGACAAACTAAGGATGAACAAATTAATTCAGAGTTATTTTGCAGTAAAAATTTGAATCAGTTGGCCTTCTGGCCTTCTATTTAAATTTTTTAGCTTAAACGTTAACTGAAAAATTTTAAATGATTTACATTCATGCCACAAAAAATCCTTCACATTGGAATACTACACAATGAACTTAACTCAATTCTCGATCATGACTAGTCCGACTACATCAATCATTAATATTCAATTCAAAACTT
The DNA here is from genome assembly GCF_000764305.2 of Hyalella azteca. Taxonomy (NCBI): domain Eukaryota; kingdom Metazoa; phylum Arthropoda; class Malacostraca; order Amphipoda; family Hyalellidae; genus Hyalella; species Hyalella azteca. Next base: position 50,675 of record NW_025947678.1, read on the forward strand.
TTTAAACATTCTCATGTAAAATTTTGACGTCTGAGTTTTCAAACGGATGTGTCTGATCTTTATATTGAAGCTTAAATGTAGGCAAAGTCTCATATTTAGAAACTAAAATCACACTAATTTCATAAAAATCAAGCGATAAACAATTTACAAGTTTAGCAGAAAAAATTGCGAGGGTCGGAATATAGTCAAATGTGGCTAATCATACTACATTATCCACATATATATATATAATCATACTATATATCAGCCGCAGTTGCGTTTGATTTCGATCAGCCTAATTTTGTTCTTGATCGAATAATTACTTTCACAAGGTTGCTCATGGCACGAACAAACCTCCAAGAAGATGACTGAAAAATTAATTGTTATTGAGGCTACCTTGGACATGGGTGAAGCGTTTTTTAACTTTTTGGAGTTCGATTTCTAAATAGCTCGGAAAAGATGTAGATGAGCAGAAAAACGACGTGTGCAAAATTCTCGACCCCAAGGCTGATTTCATCAGGATTCGAAAGTCGTTTGAAATTTTCAAAAATATGAAAAAATTACACATGGATGGAAATTTTCCCTAAAATTTAGAAAGCCTTTTTAGATGTCACAATGGACAAAAATAATCATAAAAAACGTCTTTAGAATATATTTTCCAAGTTTCTGATCTCTACCTCATCTTCATTATTAGAAAATCATAATAAATTATGATTGTACAGCATATACTCTATATATTTCAACATTTTACCATAATATATCTTTCAATTTGTGGAGCTCTAATATTATCATCTTCATTGTCAGAGGGTCACACTAAGAATGACTAATTCTCCTATAATTGTAACTTAAGGAATTATGTTGACATAAGGCATCAGAACTCTCTTTCCTTATTAGTTTCAACCTTAGACATCGAATTATAAACTATTTGACCCATGTAATCACAACTCGCAGCGTGTTGATACTTTCGAGAGGGAATCCATAGATTACCTCTCTTTTTTGCATGCCTATATTTTGTCGACGCTGAGGTTTTAAAGTACGAATAATAGGTCTTCCGATCTAACGTTTATTTCTATTAATCATTTCATATGCAATAAATAAGTTCATACAATAACGTACCAAAAGGTGTTCCGGTAAGTATTGCATGGAAGGTTCAATCTATACAGCAGGAATCATTCGATTTACAACGGTTGTTAAAAACAAGGACCGAGAGATTATGCTTAAGGATCCAAGTCACGTCTTAACAACGGAATAATCATATAAAGATATCAACAGGTTCTAGTGATAAAAAATAAGCGGCCCTCCTTTTCCATTATGATTCAATTTTATTTCATAATTTTTCTTCATTTACCTGACTTCGTAAAATTTACTTTTATTCCTTTTACTCTGTAAATTGTAACTATAAATTGAAAACTTTATGCCTTAAACAAAAGGCTTCATTTAAGCATAGATATTACATTTAATTGGAAGGGAAATATTGAAAAATCAATTATCTGGGCAGGTTTTAATTGTCAATTTCCTTTTTTAACTACGAGTATTTCTCGCGACTAACTTGGGAAAATCTGTAGAACGCTAATACACCGTTAGAAAAAACGGTGAAAAAACGGTCCCACTGGCATTCTAGTGGCCGGTCGCCACGTAAAAATAAACTGTTTCGCCGTTTTTATCAGTTGTTTTACGGATTTCTAGTGTTAAATTAGACTAAAAACGGCGACACAGTGTTTCTTTTCACGTGCCGACCGGCCACTGAAACGCCGGTAATACCGTTAACGGTAATTGTTCTAAAAGTGTAGTTTACGAAAATTGAACAAAAAAACGATCTATGAGTATATTTTGCATGCATCTAAAAAAACAAATTTATTTAAGCCAATATTATTCGCGCCACGGTCAGCCAATTTCAGCCATAGTCGCCAGTTGCCATGAATGAAATTTTTGCCCATTTTAAGTTCCCAGTGATGGCCACTTGCCAAGCCAGTATATATGAAACTTACCAGTTGAAAAAATAAATGTTTTATTATCTAGTCAGTACCTTGTAGCAAATTGAAACATCTTATGCCCACAGGCCTGCAAACGGGAATAATTTTTTAAAGGCCTCCCACACTCACCATTCCAACAAAAAGGAATTAATTTTATTAATTAAAAACAGGGAATGGTTTCATGTCAATGATCAGGGCCCGACCTTAACGCCTCTGATGGTGGCCTACACCGACTCCGAGGGTCACTGAGCTGTGACGCGAGCGAGGAGCGGGCCCACGTCGAACTTTTCTCTGACTGCTGTTAGGATGCTAGCTGCATTTCCTCTCTGCACAGCCAAACCCAACCTTTGCTCCAACCATAGAGTCTCTCTACGTTTGCCGGACGATTCCGTAATGCGACGGCCAATCTGTGATATTAAAGGACCAGTCGTTTCACCATATGTGCCCGTCGTTTCTAATGCGACTGGCTCGAAACGATACCGAGCTGCCAACGCCGCGTAATTACGTCTCTTGCTATCCTCCGCCGCACGAGCCGCGAACCCAGCAGAAATAGCCGAATTATTGACGTGCGACTCAGCAAAAGTGTCGACGCAGGTTGCATCCCAGCACAAACACCTCCCATTAGAAAATAGGAAAACCGTTAAGCCATCTGGTCTCTTACCATCCCCTCTGTCCACTCCACAAGTCCTCTGCCGGCCCAAACTCGCGTCCTCGGGCAAAGCAATACCTGCGTTCCCATTGCGCCACTCATCCACCGCCATCTGCAAACTGTCGTCCTCGTCCAGTCGTACATTATGTAAAACAGCATCAACCAGGCCACGGACCGAGTGGAGTGACGATATGAATGCAGGGAGCGCTATGTCCTCAAAAGATTTCTCGAAACAATATAAGTTCGAGTTAGCGTTTCGGGACATTTAAGATTCTAATCGCCATATCCGGCACCATATTGGAGGTAGCGATGGTCCATGAGAGGTAGCGAATGCCCTTAAAGTACATAGCCTTCGTTCGCATTAGGTAAATCAGGAAATAATGTACTAGGAATAAGACCTTAAAATGGATTGTAAAACTTAGTTTAATCGATTTGCAGACATCTTTCCTTGACAATATTGGCAAATGACTATTTTCGAATGATTATTTAAAGTTGTAAGTGATACCCATTGATCTATAAAGATAATGCCAGTTTTAAGGAGATTGGATCGAGCAGCACGGAAACTTTCTATTATCCACTATATTTGATGGATTACACTGCGGTGGCGTTCTGAGTGGTTGTGGGTTCTGTTATATTCGGTGGTTCTGAGGGTTCTGAGTGATTGTGGTAGTGTAGTGGCTAATATAATACATGTTCATTAAATTTGTGTTTAGTCCCTTAGTCATTTTACCATTAATGTATAATTGTATTTAGATCATTTTTTTCGTCTGCTCGCTCCTAGACAGCAACTTTTATTTTTCTCATAACCGGAAACGCGATTTTTCAACAGCTTTGTTCTTATGATGATTCTCAGAATGTTATCTAGGGATGACATCTCGAAGGTATCAACACGTTGAGAGTTGATATTGTATAGGTCAAGTCGTTAGTAATGCAATATCCAGGTTGAAATTAGTTAAGAAGGAAAATTCTGATGCCTTATGACTAAGTAATTCGTCAGTTTTAGAGTGACCCTCTAACCATGGAGAAAATAATATACTCTAGATATTAAAAATGTATCCAAAAGAGTTTTTAAGGATGGTTTTGACCTACGGCATCCCTTAAGTAAAATAAGTTTATTCTGTAGAAAATATTCATAAATATGCTTCACCCTCATAGTTGTTAACATTTCTTATGATATTCTAAAAATGAAGACGATAAGATATGGCTTGAAAACTTAGAACTTATATTTTAAAGACGTTTTCATGATTATTTTGCCCATCGTTACTTTTAATATATTACATGGATTTTTCGTAAAATTTTCTTACATTTGTTTTTGTTTAATCTTTTTAAAATTTTCAACCGACCTTCGAATCATGAAGGAATCAACCTCAAGGGCTAAAATTTGTATAAAAAATTATTAGTATATTACTTTTATTGGAATTATCATATCGTTTTTATACACTTCCATAACTTTCCGCACTGTTGTGGAATAGAAATCCAAAAGTTAAGAAAACGCTCCATCCTAGAAATCTCCATCTCCAGCTCCATCCCTAGGATGGCTCCATCCCTAGGATGGCTCCATCCTTTATCTCCAGCTCCATCCCTAGAAATCTCACCTGACTGAGAGGAACGTGACATCTGTAGAAATGTAGACCTTGGAAGCACACAGTATTTACGACAGAGACAGTCTCGTTAATGGTCTAAAAACTTCTTCCGTTCATGAGACAAAAGTAAACGCCAAAAATTTATATATTAACAATCAATAAACAGAAATTAATCATAAGTGTCGAGGAGATCAACGTGACTCTAAACTAAGACGCAGTCGGCGAGGGACTAACTGAAACTTATACACGAGAAACTGTTGAAATTAGACCGTCAAACAAATTTCAAATGAATGAAATATGAAGGTGTACTTAACGACGCATGACTTAAAGATATATTGCTGTGTTATCGTGCGCTTCGAGCTCAAGTTGTAGAAGTAATTTAATCCTTTCGTGACTGACTGGACTTCTCGGTCCCAAACCACTAGTAATGCGAATAGCACTGACGACGGTAAATGTATCCGGGACGGAAGGGTTAAGTTCAGTCTGATTACTTCTTATATGCAAACAACTGAAGAAAGTGCTACTTGCATGTGGTGTAGCTAGATTAAAACGCTGCTAACGTGTCCAGTTGCTAGCGTGTCCGGTTCTTCTATCGACTAAATTGTAAACTCATATACATGTATGTCATACTCGTTGTACACGTTTACATATATTGAGTATGAATATATTGTAAATGTTTATTCCTGAACAATACTGATTTGTGAATGAATACTGAACTCATACATAAAAAATATGACTCAGTACTCACTGCAGTGAGTGACAGAGAGCGCATTTTCTCATCGACGAAAACGTGAAGTCACGGACGAACAGACAGACAGACAGACAGATGGACAGACAGACCACGGACGGACAGACGGACATGGCGAGCACAATAGTGCATTTTTTCCATAAATGAGAAAATGCGCTAAAAATTTATTCATTAGCAGGTGTTTGGAGGGCATTTAACGAAGTACTGTGGAAATAATATCTTCTTCGATGAGCAATACGCGAACGGGACATTTATTAATCGAAATACTCGCCCCCAAATTTGCGGGAACGCGACATGGAAGGCTGCAATAATGCCCCACCTATAATCGACCGATTATTCCTAACTTATGGCTTGGAAAAAACATCCAGGAGTTAGTTTATAACGTTGGACCTTCACGGGAAAATTTTGGAGAATCATCTTGCGCCGCTCGTCTTGTCGTAACTTTCTCTCTTTTCCTATTTTTAACCATCAATAAATACCACCAATATAAATCTTGTGCTTCTATAAAATAAAAAATGTTGAAATCATAAATAGAATAATTTCTGTAATGTTGGGAATTATGAATTTGGGGATTTTAACCAAATATACCATTAAGCTGTAATGAAAAGAGCTCTAATAATCGTGCTGAACTTACACTGTAAAAATGCGGACTTCTTGCCAATCGTGGATGATGAAAGTGTATCTCCTGTTTTTTCTTCGAAAATAATCATATCCAGCAGAAATAAAGGATAAAATTCTGTTTAATGTAGTAACAAGAATTAAAATGTACGAATCAAGAATCGATTGAGCGAGAACCCAAGAGTTAACGGAGATCGGAAAAGCATCCCTAGCAACGGTTGCCGGGGCTCTGGTACAGATTGCATGTTTCACAAAGGCGCCCGTACGACAGTCTCCATATCGCTATTGGGTTCCGCGGTCGCTCTTCCGGCCTCAGCTATATTGCAAAGGACTGTACATAAATCCTCATGGGCTTTATATTTTGGTGGTAAACTTGAGTTTTGTTATCGTATAGAAGCATCGTTCGTTTCCAAGAGTTTTCTGCTCCTGCTAAAGCAAAAATATAATTTGGGCGAGAATTAGCAGTAGAGGTCATCAAAGAGCTAATACTCTCCAGCATCGTGCATCAGGTGGCCCAAATGAGGGCGGATGAACGATAATCAGAGGCGGCGATCCATCGTGGCCTGGGACTGCTATGTCCCAAACAAGTACCAAGATTACCAAGTAACTTGGTATCTTGATAATTGTTCCGGACGTAGCACGCCACTATGGATCGCCGCCTTATTTATTTCGCGTTACATTATTCCCGTTTACAGGCATGTGGGAATAAGATGTTTCAATCTGCTACAAGGTACTGACTAGATAATAAAACATTTATTTTTCAACTGGTGAGTTTCATATATACTGGCTTGGCAAGTGGCCATCACTGGGAACTTAAAATGGCTAAAATTTCATTCATGGTAACTGGAGACCTTGGCTGGAATTGACTGACCATGGCACGAATAATATTGGCTAAAATAAATATTGTTTTTTTAGATGCGTGCAAAATGTACTCATAGATCGTTATTTTTTGTTCAATTTTCGTAAACTATTAGCGTTCTGCAGATTTTCCCAAGTTTGTCGCGAGAAATACTCGTACGTAGTTAAAAAAAGGAAAATGACAATTAAAATCTGCCCAAACAATTGATTTCTCAATACTTCCCTTCCAATAAAATGTAATATCTATGCTTAAATGAAGCATTTTATTTTAGGCATAAAATTTTCAATTGATAGTAACAATTTACAGAGTAAAATGAGTAAAAGTAAATTTTGCAAGTCAGGTAAATGAAGAAAAATTATGAAATAAAATTGAATCATAATGGAAAAGTAGGGACGCTTATTTTTATAGATAGAGCCTGTTGATATCTTTATATGATTATTCCTTTGTTAAGACGTGATTTGGATCGTTAAGCATCATCTCTTGCGACCACCACCAAAAATAAAATTTGATAAAATAAAATCTTAGCCACCAAGCCACCGCTTGGTGGCTAAAGATTTTAAGGTGGGTCCGAGGCTGTTATAGTGACATATTGCGTCTTACATTTATGTTCATAGAACTTATGATTTGATTACCAACTATATCTAACAGCTATTTATTCCTTCTATTCGATAGAATAACTGCATATCCGGTGAGAACCGACCTTCGATCTTTTTTATGAGGACTTTCAGCGACACAGTTTGCGATAGAAAGAGCCTTCCGTTTATCATGGTGTGTAAAACGTGTAATGCTTTGCTTATATGATTGTATTTGATTTTGAAACTTATTACGACACTGGAATACTACTACTGGAATGAAGAATTGTAAAATTTATTGGATATTTATTGTTTCTACAGTTATGTTGGGCCGGGTTTATTTCTCTGCATAACTGCGATAACCTGTATCGGAACCGCTGCCAAGCGTTAATTTTCGGGACTTGGTTCAGGCCTTGATGTTTTGTGAATACGTCTTCTTTCTCAAGCGTTGGACCAGTCATCTCTGAAATAAAAGTTCCATTTGTTTGATGTTTTGTATTAAGCCTAACAGAGAATTCCTTCTGTATTTCATTCCCCAATTCGAAACACAATTGTAAGACGCTAGCGCAGTCTGGTCTCTGACTTACACGCCTTAGCCGAACCACAGGGCGTTTGGTACAACCAAACGTGTGGCACGAGTCAGTGCCACAGACCTTATAAGGGACTCAATACCGCGCTGCTAGCATGCCCACGTCTTACAGTCCCAACGAAGTTTTATTCAATAGGGAAGACATCATTTAAAAATCACCAATAAATTGGTTCGTCATGCGATCTATTTTGATGAATGATATTTATACGTTAGTCTAGTCTCAATGTTATAACCGTTTTTATGATAACTCTGGATAGAAGCGGGACTTTAGGAATCTTAATATGTTTTTATAAGATGTCTATCTTATGTGTAAAGTATTTATAAGTTTTTGGGTTGAAGAAATTATTGTATTGTTTTATAGTTGATTATGGGGTTGGGGCCGACTGCAGCTGCGGCCTGTCAACCTCCTGCCTTCTACCATGAAGGAGCCGCTGCCATTCTTTGTAATTACTGACACATTTAAAGATAGGGAAAAGCGCTGCCCATCACACTAATTTTCGTTGGGTGGCGACAGGAAGTTTGGATGAGGGAAAGTGAATATAAGAAACGAACATCGAGGTCATCCTCGACAAACATATGAAAATAATTCTATAAATATTTTGAATACAAAAATTTTTATATAACAACCACATAATATTATATTGATGGTATAAAGAGTATAATTTTATTCGATCCATTGCCACAGGAGGCTGAGAAACTCTCACAGGAGAAAGTAAACTCTTCAGGTGCAGTCTAAACTGTCCGTCATTTATTACCTAGCTTAGTTCACTTTGACGATCTTTTCCCACTTGTCCATTCGTCATCTTTAAATTTTAAAATTTCAACAGAAAAAGCACCAGAAAAATCGAAAGGCGGTGCAATCAAATTATTGATGTTTATTTTCATTGACGTTTCGATTGGTATCTTGAGTGATCTCAAATTTTCATTTATGGAGTACACCAGTACCACACTTCTTATAACATTAGACTTTTAGATCTGTAATGTTTTGTTCGCATTCTCTGATAGCATTAACTGCTAGATACTATAATGTTTTGTTGACATTCTCTGATAACATTAGACTTCTAGATGTTGTAATGTTTCGTTCGCATTCCCTGATAACATTAGACTTCTAAATACTGTAATGTTTTGTTCACATTCTCCGATAATATTAGACTTCTAGATTATGTAATGTTTTGTTCACATTCTCTGATAATATTAGACTTCTAGATACTGTAATGTTTTGTTCACATTCTCTGATAGCATATTAGACTTCTAGATACTTTAACATTTTGTTTGCATTCAGCACAGAAACAGCGGACGGGAGACTGGACTTCCATCCGAGCTCTGTGCTACCGAACGTCCTTGCCTTGCTGGTGGTGTGTGAGGATTTCCGAGCCATCATTAAGGCAAATAAACAAACTTCGTCCTATACTATCAATACTCGAATTGATGCATTAGATTGAAATGCGCGTGGAAATAATCTGAGAGTGTTAACGAAAGGGTGGTAATTTATACGAATTTTTCTGTGCCGAAAATCATGAGCGGGAGTTTACGTTGTTCAACGGCTCGTACTTAGATGCATTCATGGCAAAGGCTGTATTTTGACCGTTATTTCCCATACTATCGATGAAATTGAACGAATAAAATTATGAATGACGAAAATAGCGAGAGTTTAACATGTTTTCTCAAGAGAGGGGATTACTAGGTGCGAATTAAACTGAACAACCGTAAAAATATATTAAATTTGCAACATATTCCAAAATTACACTTAGTTTAGTTGATGGGGAGGTTGAATAAGATATATTCGTATATATTGCGAGGACAAATGATGCTCATGAACACCTTGCACTCATATTATAACCAGAAAGCAGAAGATCCCTTTACGAACTCCAAGTAAATTGCAGAGTTTAAAGTTAATTTTTTAGCATTTTCGTTTTACTTTCGCTATTTTGACATCTAAACCGTGATTGCATGTACTGTATTCATTTTCAATTTCGTCAAATGAATACGATTGTGTCAAGCATTAATGATGATAACGCATTTATAACTCCCAATTAATATTTTAATCTCTAAAGTTTATCATTCATTTATAAAATCATTATTTATGTTCCAACGAGAGTTTTTTATGTACAAGTTGTCCTCGTAACATTTCATATAGATTATTCATGTCACTGACCTTGTATATAAGCTTTAATCCTCCTTAACAATGCTGGGTATGAGAGACAGGATCTGCAGGTGCCGATGACGGTGTGGGGGCAATGGGCCGCGCTGGCGCCGCTACCAGCGCCCGATGCGCTATTGCCGAGGTACATTAATAAGGTACAAGGTCCAGGTACAAGGTACAAGGTTCAGGCTGCCGAGGTACATTAATTAGGTACAAGGTCCAGGTACAAGGTACAAGGTTCAGGCTGCCGAGGTACATTAATTAGGTACAAGGTCCAGTTACAAGGTCCAGGTGACCGAGGTACATTAATTAGTTCTGCTATCATAAGTCCTGGTTCATTCGATTATGGCTACATCGGCTTATGGCTATTGAAATACGTTCACTGAGGAACGTATTTCAATTATTGTGGCAGAATTTCTACTGGTTATGCGATCTTCTGCAATCATTTTGCATCTTCTTTAAAAACTGCGAATGGGGCATCACATGCATTTAGAAAAAAAAATGCAACATTAAAGGCACTTGGTCCAGCGCCTTGGACTTAGCGTATCATACCTAAGCAGCGCATTCATTTTTTTTCAAGTTTCGTCTCTCTTAATTTTCAGGTGCATGCTTCGGTTTCATCGTGCTGCAGGCACAACATTTTTTTCTTACTCGTGCACTCTTGTATGCTGAATGCAATTATGTCCCAGGGAATACTGTATACAGTCACACTTTTATGAATGTTGTACACAGTCATACCCCAGTAAATTCTGTGCACAATCATGCCCCAGTAAATGCTGAACGCGATCATACCTCATGCTGAGTCATGCAGTAAATGCAGTACACAATCATGCCTAGTGAATGCCATACAGAACCATTCCCCCAGTGAATGCTCTACACTACCATGCCCCAGCTAGTTAATGCTGTACACAACCATACTCCAATAATTAATGCTGTAAACAATTGTTTTTTTCAACTCGACTGCCCAGTGACTGGAGTTGACGTGTTCAGTTGCTACGCGCCCTGACCCAAATAAAAATTAAAGGTGGCGCATCGATGATTATAGGTGGCGATGGTAGATTATAGGTGGCGTAACGGTGGGTGGCCTCGTCAGCCAAAAATCACCATTGAAACGCTGATAAATCGATAGGATGCGTGAGCATATGTGGCACTCATCGATGAATCATCGATGATTTATTGGGTCCTATTCATCGATGGCTCAGTGCTGTTTTGCCACGCGTGGCCATCTATTAATAATTGATCAATAAACACCAATGAAATAGCTTTCGAAGTTTGAATTATTAAATATTTAAACATCTGTATAAATCGTGAAGAAAAAACTGTGGGTATACGAAAGATAATTGCGTAAATATATAACGCGACTATTCTTTTCTTTAAGACGGCCGTGAGTTTATTCCACTTGGTGTTCACATGATTACTACATAAGCTATTCTGCGATTTTATTAAGATATTACTCTCTACGACGCATTTTATTTCAGAACAAAATTTGAAGCAATATTCCTTTATTTTGTTTCAGGTACGAAGTTATCATGCCATAAATAAACTGTTCGCTACCAAAAAAATCCTTACAGAAAATGAACCATCAAGAACTCGAAGATAATTCATAGATTGTATCACCATTTAAATGACTAATTCAATGCTTACGAAATATACATAGTGCAATATAGTTGACCTCATCAGGTTAGAAATACAATAGTTATTCACTGATTTGCTCAATAGTTGCGCAAGACAAGCACTCTCTGAAATATTTAGCAACGGCTGGTCAATTCATCAATAAATAATGTCTCATTCATAAACGGGCAGTTAGAATAAAATAAAATATATATGTAGGCGCTGAAGCAATAGGCCCATATGGCCTGTTAAAGTTAAAGGCTTCAGAGTATTGTGTTACGGAGGCTCCTCCAGCTGACCTATTAATATTTAAATTTAGGTCCCATAAAAATTGAGGGAGCTAAAAGCTGATTACTTGCCCAAACTAGCGTTTTTAAAATTTAATCAGGAAAGAAACGACGAAAAAATATGTGTTAATCCCTTCCAGGGCATATTGTTATTAAATAACTCTAATTTAAATTTCATGCAAATTCCTTCAGAATGGGGAATTTCTGAGTAGAAGATTTAGTGAGTTCGCTGGTGAGTTAGGAGGAATGTCTATTGGATACAATTAATTGATAGTTCGAATTAGCTGTTTGATCGTCAGAGATAATGTAAGTTAACTTCGTATCACATAAAGATTTTCCATGGTTGTGTAAAAGGCTTATATGCATTATAATAAAAAATGCTATAATTATTATGCTTCTACTTGAGTGTTTAATTTGACATCAATAACGTAGTCTTCTCAGTACCGAGGCCTTTACCTATAGTGTAGCAACAATTTCGCCGCTTAATTCCTCTGATTATTCCTTATCTTTTTATCTAGTTTGTCTAAACTGATTCTTTGACGGTCCTTCACATCCATTACTCCGCAAATTACTTGAATGATGCATTAATACTTGTATAATTAGTATTTTGAAATTTACTCATTTTTACAGCTTGAAATCAATGTAAAATGTTCATTATATAACATGATTTAAATAAAGCTAAAGCAGGTTTTCTTTTGACTACTTTCGGCAGTCCTTCGCTTGACTTCAGATTGTAGTTAGTCATGGTGCAACGTGTTGGAAGTGGTGCAACGTCAGTCTCGAGCCGAATCAAATCAAAATTCTCGATAATATCTTTAGTCTAATCATAAATGATAAACTTTTGTGCTGATTTAAGAAATAACTGACTCTTGTGCTATGCTAGACTTTTGAATTTCTCAAATACTTAATTGTACTTCGGTCTTCGGGACTTGTGGTCTAGTATGCATGAACGGCGCCGGTATGGCTGATAGAGCCGCCATGCCGGCTGGTGACGCCACTTCTGATGTGATTAAATAAACAATTATTGAGCATAGCTTACTTCGAATGCAAAATCAAATGGGATGTGGGTGTTTACTGCAAAATCGAATGGGATGTGGGAGTTTACTTTTAATTTTTATGTATTATATTCCTAATTTTGAAACAGTAAAGTGTAAAAATATTATTTCTCGTGTCCGACTCGCGTCCGTGACTCGTATCGCCGGCTGCCATGACAGATCCGACGCGGTGAGTCGGTGACGCCATAGCAAAAGCAAACTATGAACAGTGTTACTACTTTCCTTTGTGTTGATATGTTAATCTGAGGCCTAAATTAGGATCTTTACCATAAGTAAAACATTTCTAAAGTTAATTAGAATTGCAATGGGCGAGACTGGTCTGAGAATACTTGTTGTTAAAGGATTCCTTAATTTTCAACGTGCTCTCATGACTCATCCTCTTGTCAGGTCGTGTAATCACTGGTCACACCGTCACAATAATGTGGTATTTGGTCAATATGGGGTGAAATTTTTGGAAATGTGTTTTGCATGTTCTACATCAATCCAGCTGATACATGACAAGATTTTTTCTCATCTCCTACAAATATACAATGAATGATCCAATTCAATATATGGCAAAAGTCTGTAGTATAAGGTCACAATATGTAGAGAATAAGTGAATCTGTTCCTATATTCCACCCTCCTCAAGTTCATGTAGGCAATGGCAGATGAAGTAGAGAGTAAACTTTTGTTTAAAATTTAATTCTGGTTCAGAGAAAGCATCTTACATATGCTCATCACGCATCAGTGGTATGTTGTGACAGTTATTTCTGAAACCAAGCTATTACTTACATTTTTAATTTCTACTGTCTATATGACTTTTTTGTCACTGCACTAATGCACTTGAATTAATGAATGACATCTTGAAATATATATTTAATAAATATATCAATTGTATTCATTCTTTTTTGCTTGATTGGTAGAGCAAATATTAAACACTTTTGCATGATAACACCAAATTCATATGTTCAATAAAGTTACTTAGATATATTGTTATTGATCATGGAGTCATGGGTTGTCGGCATCTTGATGCGATTGATGAATTTACTGAAATATCATATATAGATAAAAAGAAAACAAGTATATTATAGACGTACGTGGGTTTTAGCTAAGTTAACTGTGTTAAATATGCTGTTTACATGGAAAAATTGTTTCTACTTTAATTGAATTAACTGAGTTTTTTATTGTTATTAATTTTCATGCTACCATATAAAAAAATTAATTTATAATTTAGAGCATTTGTTTTTTGATTACTCAAGCATAACATGATAACAGCAATCCAGTCTCTTAACAATAATAAAATTAGAAGTTATCAATATTTATTAGGTATTATTGATATTATGAATATTATTGAATGGTATTTTCAAATTGTATTAAAATTAAGAATGGGACAGGAATCATACAATGAACTGTCTACTATAGGCAGAAACACCATAGAATTGTTGAAGCTGATGATAAGAAAAATAAAGAGTTGACAGCTATAAAGTTGACCCAACCAAATTTTTATTTATAATTAGAATCAGAGCTGGTGATTTTTTTTATTTTTTTCGGATTATTTGCCTTTCATGAAATGTTATTTTTTATGTTGCAAATAGCCTACTAACAATAACAGTATATGGATGGTTAAAAAGGGCAGTTATTGCCTTCAAGAATGGCCAAGGTGGTGTTTATCTGAGCAGAAAGCGCATGTTAGGAAACGATGGAAACCCTTCCCAGTGAAATGCACTGTGGCCACCTCAAGTAAGTCATATATATAAACATCCAATTAAATATCTACAGTTTACTTTGTTCCCTGATCTGCATATATAAATGATATATTAGATTACAATTTGCACCTATCTGATTTGTATGCCATTTAATGCAATTTCGTCTATCACTAGTAAAATATTATATAACTCTGAAGCAAATGGCATACTATATGCCCAGAAATCGCCGTGCGCTTGCAGTGACCGAATGTCTTCCCGCTATTACGATTAGCTTATAGGCTGCCACGCAAGGCCAACCTGTGCACTGTGCAGGTGATGGATTTTGTGTGAAATTGTTTATATATATTTCAGATAACTATTCAAGAGCTGTGCACCATATGTTACACGGCGATGCGTAATCAGCAGGTTCAGAAAATGAAGCCCGTAGCCCCAACCCTGATTACATGCAAAACAAACGGAAGTAGTCACCGTGGAGCAATGTATCACAGGCTGTTTGAACATCATCGGGCAGTGCCATAGAGAAAACCTCCTAATTATTTCAGGTCTTTCTGTTACATCTTCAGGTGCGTTTGAAATTGATATTTTGCTAGTATTGATAAAATAATGGCATATAATTGTAAGGATACATAATGTTGTCATGAAAATATATTATAATGAATCACATTATATTATATTTTATGTTATTTTAAACAATAATATTATTTTATAATAAATCGCAATCTGTTAAATTGTATTATATCAAATCATTAAAATTTATGTAACTATCATTTATATGTATCAACAATTTGTATTGTCTGAAATGGAAATATGAGTGCTAACAATTGTAGTTAAATTTACTGCAATTCATTTGCATTTTTTGTAGCGGGTTGAATTATCTCCAGTTGTTCAGTAATCCTAAACTACAGCATTTTGATTAATTTATATATGTGTTGTTTCTCAATAAATTTTCCAATTTTATTTCATAATTGTTTCTAAAACTCTGAGTCAATCTCGCAAGTGCAGTCGTCTGCTATTGATCACCCTGTATCAGATGCAATTTGAAATATGGCTGGATTAGTACTAGTAATATGGTCCTCACGATACGCATGCAACCTTTTTCAAATTTTTTTTAGAAGAAACCGTCTCGTTTGATATTACTTAAATTGCTTTGCAATTAGTTCTTTTTTAATCAAGTTTTGCGTGTACATCGCTGCATAATGAAAGTTCTCAAGTTTCAGATGCCGATTCTGTCACTTCACTTAATCATTGAGACTCCTTGTTTGCCGAGACTCCATGATTGCTAAAACTCCTCCATGTTTGCTTAGACTCCATGTTTGCTTAGACTCCATGTTTGTTAAGACTCCATGTTTGCTAAGACTCGATGTTTGCTAAGACTCCATGTTTGCTAAAACTCCATGTTTGCTAAGACTCCTCCATGTTTGCTTAGACTCCATGTTTGCTAAGACTCCATGTTTGATAAGACTCCATGTTTGCTAAGACTCCATGTTTGCGAGGACTCCATGTTTGCTTGGACTCCATGTTTACTTAGACTCCATGTTTGCTAAGACTCCATGTTTGCTAAGACTCCATGTTTGCTAAAACTCCATGTTTGCTTAGACTCCATGTTTGCTTAGACTCCATGTTTGATTAGACTCCATGTTTGCTTAGACTCCATGTTTGCTTAGACTCCATGTTTGCTAAGATCCATGTTTGCTAAGACTCAATATGCTTGCCAGGACTTAATGTTTGCTGAGACTCAATGTTTGCTAAGCTCCATGCTGTGATTCGATGTGATCGAGAACAAAAAATGCAACTGATTTACATTCTGCGATTTGTAGCATTTATTGTATAAATGTTTATATTGTGCAGGAGCAATTGGCTGGTCGGGGCAGCGCAGAAGTAGGAAGGACGCAACTAAGCCAACCACAAATCGCGCAACTCCTACCAACCCCTCAACTCCAAGTCGTGCAACAAGATCTGCGGTTGGCATCTCGACCCCAAATCGTCAAGCAAGCGAGCCTGCAGTCGCTCCAGCCCGTATTCAAGTCGTTGCTTTGGATGCGCTCACTGCTGGTCCTTCGCATTCAGCAAGTTGGGCTGTGCTTGTGCACAATGTAGGTTATGTACCAAGTGACGACAACCTACATGATAGAGGTCGAAAAATTTTCCACTTTCTAGTGAGTACATTTTGAATTGAATTTTATTATTTTTAAAGGTAAAAATTATGGAGTAATTTTTATGAATATTATATGGCAGGCTACCTAACAATCTAGGTGTTGTTTTTATTGCTCAATGCAGAGATGCTCAGAAACTGCATACGAAGTATCGGCAGTATTAGGAAGGGTATTTGCTTATTCAATTATAAGAAGTTAAGAAAAGGAATATGCTCTCATCAATATAGGGTTGGTGTGGCTATATAAGTTTTAAAAAAGTTGCTACCAGAGTGTTCGAATGTATTGGAAATCACATATTTTTTCATTCCATCACATTCTGTATGTGTCCTCAGATTATATTCATTTCTAAGCGATATATTTACTCGCGTGGTAATTATTATACAGAGACATTTTTGGCATTAGTCATGTTTTCATTTTCTTATGTTAATTAAATTCTCGTAGTGTGCGACGGCCGGTATGACATGTTTTTTTTTATATGGTGCATCTGCTTGCGTACCAGTATAGGCGCAATTCCGTACATATTGTAGATCTTTTTTCGGGAGCTTATTCAATAAAGCATATTTTGGTTGACTTCTTTAATTCCTAAAATCACAATAATTTGTATTTTTGATGACTTTCCTAAGGCTGAGGCTTCCCATCATGTTGATGCATAGACTGTTTTATCTGTGGGCTTGGAATTTTTTGAAAACTGTTGTGCCAGATAATATAATCATCGTACTCTCAGTTAAATTATGCTCCCGGTAACACCTAGTCTAGATTAAGAACTATCGTTTCTGTTATGAATGTCATATTTCTCCTGTGTATATATTGACTTTATACGGTATAACTTGAATGGAATACGAATTTCATTTCATAGATGATGCATCTAAATCTAGGCCATGTGAATATGAAGCCTTGATTTGTGCCCATCATCTACGATATGAACATTATATTCCCTTCACATATATTCGTTAATAAAAATATTCATGCTCGGGAGAAATGTGACATTATTATGGCAGCCGATAGTTCATAATCAAGGCTAGGTGCTACCGGGGGCATTTTTTGAAATTTATTCCGAGAGGTGGCCATCGATGGCGCATCGATGCACCACCGCCACTAATGGGCAGTTATTGGTGGAAGAAGAGTTTTTAGGGTAGGGTGGCCATCGGCAGGTTATAAGTGGAACATAGACCGGACACGCCATCGATGCCGCATCGATGCGCCATCGGTGCTCCACCTATAATTTCCACCTATAGCCACCGATAATCATCGATGCGCCACCTTAAATTTTTATTTGGGTCGTACGGCACGAATGGGACGCTGGCGTTCGTCCGGCACCAATGGGACGCTAGCGTTTTCAGGGCACGAATGGGACGCCGGCGTTCGAACGGCACGAATGGGATGCCGGCGTTCGAATGGCTCGAATGGGACGCCGATATTCGTACGTTTTATCACGGCACGATTGGGACGCCGGCGTTCGTCCGGTACGCATTCGACACCGGTATTCGTCAGGCACGAATGGGACGCTGGTTTTCGTACGGCACGAATGGGACGCCGGCGTTTGTCCGGCACGAGTGCCGGCATAAACTGCAGACAAATAATGCTCTGCCCTGGCCACAAATCAGGCATTGATGGTGAGATGATAATAACGAAAAGTTCTTAGATATTGCATAAGCTTTTTTAAGTGTCGTGCGTGGTAAGGGTTGGCCGCTGCCAGTCGCAACCCAGTGAAAATTTGCAGACGCGGCAGCTTCTGATTTGGGGTACCAGGAGCTGGGGCGACTCTAAACCAGAACCTGGGGCGACTTTAAAGACGCGGCAGCTTCTGATTTGGGTACCAGAAGCTGGGGCAACTCTAAACCAGAAGCTGGGACTACTCTAAACCAGGAGCTGGGGCGACTCTAAACCAGAAGCTGGGGCGACTTAGTAGACGCGGCAGATTCTGATTTGGGGTACCAGAAGCTGGGGCGACTCTAAATTTTGTTGGGGAAGGAATGTCAGCTGACCGCCATCAGTGGGCGTAATGCTTTACCAAAGTAGAGTTACGTAGTTGAGTAGAGTTACGTCAGTGAGATCGAGAAACGTGAACAATCCCAATAACAATTGGTTGGCTGGTTTGATCGCATTCCGGTGATTGGTTAATGCCCGTGACGTCACTGAGATCAGTGACGTCACGAGCGAACAACGAACTACATCCGCAAAAATGAGCTTCTTATGGGTCAACCTTATACTAGTACGATCATGCATTTAACGTTGTGCTCTGGATATCGTGATATGTGAGCGAAGTAACAAATTTACAGGGTTATTATAAATGATGGACCCAATTTAATAAATTCGCACATATTTAGTTATTCATTTAAAATTAATAATTTATGCACCAATGGAAAGAAAAAGATTGAAGTTTTTCAACATATTTGTAAATGTTCAATCCCTTGTGCTGCACGGCAAACATCTACATGGTAGCCAAACTCGTCCCACACACGAGAAAGCATACGTATATCTTCTGTTACTGAGTGCACCGTAGCAGTGATACCCAATGCCGAATTTGAGACGAAATGTTCGCTGAAGCGTAGCTTGCGAATCAGTTTGCTTAAAGTGAGTACGTAGTGAACTTAAGAATGCAGAAGACCTGGGCCTATATTTAAAAAAAAAATAAGAGATCGAAAGTTCATCAGCCAATCATTGACGGCCTTTCGAGCAAAATTCACCAATCATAGACAAGAAAATAGAGCGTAAGTACTTACGTTCACTTAGCGAGTTTTGAAAGTATGGCCCCTGTACAGTAGCCATGTCACTCACAATTAAGTGACAGTGAAATACAAAGGCATTTCTGCAACTACCGCCGCCGCCCAATTCCGCGTTTGAATAGGTTAAAAAATTGAATCTTTCTCTTTCCATTGGTATATTAATTATTCATATATAATTTAAGATAAATAAATACGATTTTATTTAATTGGATCCATCATTTAGTAAAACCCTGTATTTTTCTTGATAATAAGGAGCTCAATTAGTACTCGGCAACTAAACAGTGGAAAAAGTGACACAGTCATCAACACAGACAAACACTGCCCTACAACCAAGCTTGTCGCAGCTGCTTGCACCCGAGACGCCTGCAGGTGAAAACGGTCGACGAAGTGAAACGATATCAGGGAACTATCCCATCACCTTACTTATCATCGACAACAAGATAAGGTAAAAATAACTGCGACGCTCATTCAAGTTAAGTAGATCATCCGCAAAGACCATGAACCACAACTGACCTGAGACACACCGGGACCTTGAACCACAATCTAGCCACCACAGATTTAATGCCAACAGTTTAACCTTCTGCAGTAGCTAGGCCAAGAGACTGAGTGTTAAAATAAGCAGCCATCAAGCGTATCATAATCCATTGTACTAATCTAATGCCGAAAGGATGTCATCAAGCGTACCAACCCAGTTAAAATTTTGAGCCGAGACCGGCGCCGGGTTTAGCCGGGCTGGTCGCGCTTTAGCAGGATGGAGCCGTGAAACTATAACCGGCCATCTATCCCTAAAACTGCGCTGCGCCATGACTGATATAGAGACAAAATTCTAGCAGCTCGGCAGGGACAGAACGCTGCGCTGTTTTAGCGCTGGTACTTGGGATTGTCCGGCAGGGAGCTGTGCAGAGCAGCTAGCAGGCCGTGCATGGAGATTTCGAGTTTCCAATTGCGACAGCTTGTACTCTATCTGTAAGGAAGTTGTGGATCCACCTTAACAGGCTTCTTCCTACCCCCAACAGCCTCAGTTTTCTAAAGAGCACCCCATGGTCAACTTTGTCAAAAGCTTTAGCAAAGTCTAGGTATACCACGTCCACGCCAGCTCCCTCCTCCAGCTGGGCCACCAGACGATGATGGTGCTCCAGTAACTGCAGTAATCCCCCTACCTATCCATCTGCCCATCCACCCACCAATCACCTACCTATCCACTTACCTATTTATCTACCTATCCTCCTACCTATCACCTGCCTATCAGTATCCACCTACCTATTTACCAACCTATCCCCCTACCTATCGACTGCCTATCCACCCACCTATCACCTACTTATCCACCTACCTATCCACCTGCCTATCCAACTACCTATCCAACTACCTATCCACCTACCTATCCACCTACCTGTCCACCTACCTATCCACCTACCTATCCACCTACCTACCCACCTACCTACCCACCTACCTACCCACCTACCTACCCACCTACCTACCCACCTACCTACCCATCTACCTACCCACCTACCTATCCACCTACCTACCCACCTACCTATCAAACTACCTATCCACCTACCTATCCACCTGCCTGTCCACCTACCTATTCACCTACCTATCCACCTACCTACCCACCTATTATTGCTTGTATGAAAGTAACACGGACTCGTTCAAAGTAGGCATTAACTAACATTAACGACACCGACGAATGAGATGCCTTCCGACTCGAACGGGACGCCGGTGTTCGTACGGCACGAAAGGGACGTCGGTGTTCGTACGGTACGTATGGGCCACCGGTGTTCGTACGGCACGAATGGGGCGCCGGTGTTCGTACGGCACGAATGGGACGCCGGTGTTCGTACGGCACGAATGGGACGCCGGTGTTCGAACGGCACGAATGGGACGCCGGTGTTCGAACGACACGAATGGGACGCTGGCGTTCTCAGGGCACGAATGGGAAGCCGGTATTCATCCGGTACGAATGGGACGGTGGCGTTCGTCCGGCACGAATGGGACGCTAGCATTCTCAGGGCACAAATGGGACGCCGGCGTTCGAACGGCACGAATGGTTCGACGGTATTCGCCCAAATAAAAATTAAAGGTGGCGCATCGATGATTATAGGTGGCGATGGTAGATTATAGGTGGCGCAACGGTGGGTGGCCACGCCAACCAAAAATCATTATTGAAACGCTGATAAATCGAGAGGATGCGCGAGCATATGTGGCACTCATCGATGAATCACCGATGATTTATTGGGTCCTATTCATCGATGGCTCAGTGCTGTTTTACCACGCGTGGCCATCTATTAATAATTGATCAATAACCACCAATGAAATAGCGTTCGAAGTTTGAATTATTAAATATTTAAAGATCTGTATAAATCGTGAAGAAAAAACTGTGGGTATACGAAAGATAATTGCGTAAATATATAACGCGATGATTCTTTTCTTTAAGACGGCCGTGAGTTTATTTCAATTTTGGTGTTCACATGATTACTACATAAGCTATTCTGCGATTTTATTAAGATATTACTCTCTACGACGCATTTTATTCCAGAACAAAATTTGAAGCAAAATTCCTTTATTTTGTTTCAGGTACGAAGTTATCATGCCATAAATAAACTGTTCGCTACAAAAAAAAAATCCTTAGAGAAAATGAACCATCAAGAACTCGAAGATAATTCATAGATGGTATCACCATTTAAATGACTAATTCAATGCTTACGAAATATACATAGTGCAATATAGTTGACCTCATCAGGTTAGAAATAAAATAGTTATTCACTGATTTGCTCAATAGTTGCGCAAGACAAGCACTCTCTGAAATATTTAGCAACGGATGGTCAATGCATCAATAGAGAATGTCTCATTCATAAACGGGCAGTTTGAATAAAATAAAATATATGTGATGGCGCTGAAGCAATAGGCCCCTATGGCCTGTTAAAGTTAAAGGCTTCAGAGTATTGTGTTACTTAGACTCCTCCAGCTGACCTATTAATATTTAAATTTAGGTCCCATAAGAATTGAGGAAGCTAAAAGCTGATTACTTGCCCAAACTAGCGTTTATAAAATTCAATCAGGAAGGAAACGAAGACAAAATATGTGTTAATCCCTTCCAGGGCATATTGTTATTAAATAACTCTAATTTAAATTTCATGCAAATTCCTTCAGAATAGGGAAGTTCTGAGTAGAAGATTTAGTGAGTTCGCTGGTGAATTAGGAGGAATGTCTATTGGGTACAACTTGTAAAGGATAGAAATAGTTTGTTATTTTAATGTAATGCGAGGCGATAATATTTGTTCCAAAATGGTTTATTATTTTGAATTTGTCATTTTAGTTTAGAGTTAACGGAAGGCTATAAGTGCGGAAGGAGAAGGTGATGAGAATATTCTGTCGTGGAAAGCCGGAGCGGAGGTATGTGCTGCGTTAGGATGTGGATATGTAAATATATACGTGAATAGATTGATGTGAACAAATTGTGTAAATACTTAGGTTATATATGTATGAATACTTTAATGTTTAGGTAACTATTATTTATCTGTTTTATTTGTTTCTTTTGTATGAAAGCCTCAAATATCAGAGTCAAGAGTTAGTCTCGAAAGCCATGCATCCAAGATGAAGTGTTGAAGTGTTAATGTGCCGAAGTTATTCTATATTATTTGTTGTGTTTATTGAAAGTGTAATAAAGTGTTTGATAAGTACTCGTTAATATCCAGAACCTATACGATCCTGTAGGCTAGTTGGGTGTTCTGAGAGCCCCAACAAACTAATTATTGATAGTTCGAATTAGCTGTTTGATCGGCAGAGATAATGTAAGTTAACTTCGTATCACATAAAGATTTTCCATGGTTGTGTAAAAGGCTTATATGCATTATATTAAAAAATGCTGTAATTATTATGCTTCTACTTGAGTGTTTAATTTGACATCATTAACGCAGTCTTCTGACTCTTCTCAGTTTCGAGGTTTTTGCCTATAGTGTAGCAATAATTTCGCCGCTTAATTCCTCTGATTATTCCTTGTAGAATCTTTCGTAGTTACGAAGGATTTTGAAAACGCGACTTCTTATTACTTTCATATTAAAATCGGTTTCTGAAACAAAACGGATAAAATTAGAATAAACTAGTATTGCACATATGATAATTAAGCTGAGTAAAATATTTTATTTCGATTATAAGCACATCAAGACGTAAAATCACGTAAATACAAGAACACAAGTCGTCAGTAAAACACGTACCAAATATTTCCCTCGACCAGGTAAATCGAGAGCCAGCATCGAACTGAATCCTATCCGTAAATTAAAATCGACTACGGTTCTGCTGCGTACGATACACACGCACCAGGCGGACAATATTTTTAAAGGAACCTTATATTTAATACCGGCCCCAAATTTGAGACAACATAATTTCTACATCAAACAAGTTCATCAGTGGTTCTTAAAAGTATAAGCTTCGTTATTGGACGCTCCACAATAAGCGTGCCCAGCCGGGTGACAGATGAGTCGCGATATTTAGCAATCCGAATTTTCGCCGAACGTTTCCTTCCATCTGCACTCGTTGGCACCTCAACTACACGCCCAAGAGGCCAATCGTTACGAGGCAGGTTCTGATCGGTAACCAGAACCAAGTCTCCCTCCTGGATCGATCGCTGGGTTGAGTTCCACTTCTGACGGCTCTGAAGAAGCGACAGATACTCACGGCGCCAGCGACTCCAGAATAGGTCGGCCAGATACTGTGCTTGCTTCCATCGACGTAAGTGGTACGCATCCGAAGAAGAGAACAAACCGGAGGGGAAGGTTTCCATCGAATTCAAAAGTAACAGATGATTAGGCGTCAGCGCGTCGTAATCGCTGGGGTCGTCACTTACTGCCGTTAGCGGTCTGTTATTGACAATGGCCTCCACCTCGCACATCAACGTAGAAAGGAGTTCGTCCGACAGCCTTACTGGTTGTTCGCTTAACAAGGATGACAAAACCTTTCTGACAATTCGGATCAGCCTCTCCCAAACTCCACCAAAATTGCTTGCGTATGGAGTATTAAATTTCCATGTTATGGAATGTCGTTTCATATATGCATCGATGTCGGAAACGTTCCAGGACTCGAGCAAGGTTCTCAATTCTCTGTAAGCGCCGACGAAGTTGGTGCCGTTGTCACTTGTCACCGAAGAGACGCTACCTCTCCTGCTCACAAATCGACGAAAAGCGTTCAAGAAGGAATCCGTGGTGAGTGCAGGGGCAACCTCTATATGCACCGCTCGCGAGCTCATGCACGTAAAAATGACCCCATATCGTTTCTCTGATTTCCTACCGTGTACGATGCTGAAGGGTCCAAAATAATCCACGCCCACGTGGGTGAAGGGGGGTACGTCACCTTCTACCCTCGATGACGGCAGGTCAGCCATCAGTTGCGTCATGGGTTTACCCTGGTATTTGCGGCAAATCATGCAATGGCTGAGAATCTTCCTTACCATAACAGACGCGCCAATAATCCAAAATTTTATCCTGAGCGCAGAAAGCACGGTCGACCTTCCCAGATGACCGCACGAACGGTGTGCTTCTTCAGCTATCAACGAACTGACACGCGAGGTTCCCGGCAGCAAAATCGGATGGCGCGCCGAGTATTTAGCCGTACTCAACGATAAGCGGCCACCAACACGGATCAAACCGCCGCCATCAATGAAAAGATTTAATTTTCTCAACTGCTTACATCTCACGTTTGCACTTCGTATTTCACCTTCAAGTTGCGGGTATGCCTCCCTTTGCACGTAGAATAATATTGCGTGTTCAGCAGCTCGCAACTCTTCTAAAGAAATTCCTTCGGAAACTGATTTACGTCCGCTCAAGTAACTTGCGTACCTCTTGAGCCAAGCGACCTTCACCTTTAATTTGAGCCAAGAGGACGACGATTGAAGCAAAATGTCCGTAGGACTTCCCGAAGATGTGTGGGCCTTTAAGATTTTTGCCTCGCTCTTGATCTCTGCGTCGTCAATATTGAGGTCCAGAACCTCCAAGGGAACCGGAAGCGCCTCTCTGAGAAATGTAGGACCACTGTTCCAAAGCTCACTGGTGGACAATTCACTTGCCGTACAACCTCGGCTAATAATATCGGCGGGGTTGTTTGTTGACGACACATGGTTCCAATCTGTCGGAGATGTATGGCACCTAATGAAAGAAATACGGTTGCTCACAAATCGATGGAACCGCTTGGTCTCGTTCTTGATGTAGCCGAGAACTGTCATCGAGTCTGACCAAAAATAACACCTTTCGAATGAAATTTGAGACTCCCTTTTCAGTACGCAAGCCATTTCTACTCCCAACTTGGCACTGCTGAGTTCGATCCTAGGTATGGTTCTTAGGGTATTCCTATTCAAGGGCGTTAAGCGTGACTTAGCAAACAAAGGTGGACTTACTTCCACTTCACGTGATGAAACGAATCTTGCGTAGGCAACGGCTCCATAGGCCATTTCACTTCCGTCACAAAATACATGAAGTTCGACTGATTCTGCCTCGCCTGGGGTGATCCTTGGGGTTCTAATACATCTCGGGATCTTGATCAAGTTCAATTCTTTGATGCCGTCTAACCACTTCACCCAAGCATTGAGCAAGATGGGAGGCAGCACGTCGTCCCAGGCCAACTTGAGGCGGCAACACTCCTGGAATATTTTCCTGCCTCTGACTATAGTGGGTGACGCAACGCCCAAGGGGTCGTATATTGATGCAACAATGCTCAAGACATCTCGACGAGTCGCCCCTCGGCCAAGCCGGTCGAAATTGTACATTAAAACGTCTCCCTGGGTGTTCCAGGCGAGACCCAAAGTCTTGCTATTAGCAGCAACTATGGGGCACATAATCAAATTATTAACCTTACCGGCCCCACCGACGTAACTTGCCCTCGCGGAGATTGAGGAGCGGCCTCCTTGCTTACATGCATTTGGCTCTGGAGGACCATCAGACCCTGCCTCGCATCCACGTTTCTGTTCCATCAGAGATTGCTTCGCCGCAATTCGAGGCGTCGAGTCGTGCATAATCGTAGGGTGTCTTCCGCCACATGTAGCGCAAGTTTTTCGCTTCTTGCAAAACCTCGACTTGTGGCCTTGGCATAGGCATCCAAAACATAGGCCACGCTTCTTGATAAAATCAGACTTCTCCTGAAAAGATCTTGCCTTAAAGTTCGTGCACTGTTCCAGGGAATGGCTACTGCCGCCGCAGCATTCACATACGACCGAGGGTTTTTTGTCTTCGAGAGTTGTTGCGAGGATTCTAGATTTGTTTTCTTTATCCTTGCGCGGCGGTATAGTCCAGGAAAAATAAGGTTTGACCCGGAACAAATTGCAAAAGAAATGATTTTTTCACCAATGCTCCAGAAGGGTAATAGAAACAACATACTAAAAATCCTCGAAAATGCAAGTAGTGGAAGGGTGTCAAATTTAAGATTTAAAAAATGGCCGCCGAATGGCAATATAAGCCCAATAACGCATTTTTTAAATATATGGCCGACAGTTATTTTAGTGACTGTATGTATGTTTTCATGTTGGGGGTATTCACTAATAATAACTAAAATTCATCCAAGGTGGTAGCAATCTATAGTATTTGCAAAAACAGCCACCCATAAAGTGAAAAATTTTGATTATATAGGCATGTGAAATAATTCCTATGATAAATACAGGCATGCACCCGGAGTGTGTGTGTGTGTGTGTGATGTAGGGTGAGTGTGTGTCTATATCATAAATGGTGTGTTAATTGTAGTAAGAGGGCAGCATTGTCTAGACCCTCTGGTGTAAGTTTTTAGAACATGACAAAAATCAAAAGGAACCCTTTCCAAATAAGGCAAGCTTTCGACATCATCGTAAGTAGGAATATCCTCCTTCGAAAACGGCCAGTTAGCTGAAGGCTTCGTAAATAAAATTGGTATCAACGTAGACTTGCTACCATCGAGCGGACAAATCTCCAGATCAGTCAAAATGGAGGTCGGGACTTCTTTCCTTACGTTTTCCATTGTAGTTAGAAAAACTCTAGTAGGACGAGTATGGGCACCTAGTTGCTCAATTAAATCCTCCCTTATCCAACTATCGGAGGAATGGCTGTCTAGAGCTACATTAATGGTAACAAATGGACCATTTTTAATCCTAATTTTAGCAGCAACTATGGGGCACATAATCAAATTATTAACCTTACCGGCCCCACCGACGTAACTTGCCCTCGCGGAGATTGAGGAGCGGCCTCCTTGCTTGCATGCATTTGGCTCTGGAGGACCATCAGACCCTACCTCGCATCCACGTCTCTGTTCCATCAGAGATTGCTTAGCGGCAATGCGAGGCGTTGAGTCGTGCATAATCGTAGGATGTCTTCCGCCACATGTAGCGCAAGTTTCTCGCTTCTTGCAAAACTTCGACTTGTGGCCTTGGCAAAGGCATCCAAAACACAGGCCACGCTTCTTGATAAAGTCAGACTTCTCCTGAAAAGATCTTGCCTTGAAGTCCGTGCACTGTTCCAGGGAATGGCTACTGCCGCCGCAGCATTCACATACGATCGAGGGTTTTTTGTCTTCGAGAGTTGTAGCGAGGATTCTAGATTTGTTTTCCTTATCCTTACGTGGCGGTAGGGGATCGGCAATCTGCCCAAACATAGGCTGCTTTAGGAGGGCAACCTCTTCACGTATGAAAGTCACCAAATCTCCAAAATCTACGTTCAGAGCGGCCTTTTGTTTCTGGTAAGTTCTACGACGCCATTGTTCTCTCGTCTTATACGGCAACTTCTGCACAATATTCATTAGTTCCCTTGGGCTGTGTAAGGGATTACACGGAGAAGTCGATTCCAAATAATTGAGGCACCGAAGTAAATAGATTGAGAGGTCCTGTAGACCATCGACATCTTCGTTCTTTATCGGCGGCCATCTATTCAAGCGGTCCAGATATGCATGCGTGACCTTAAATTCGGTTCCGAATTCTTCGCTAAGCAAGGCTTTGGCTTGGCGGTACGCGGTCTCTGGATCATAGTTGACGCAGCTTTTGACCAACTTTCGAGCTTTACCCGAAGTGTACTGTTCAAGGTACGATAGTCTGTCGGAAGGATCAGAACATCTTGTTTCTATCATCTTCTCAAAATTACGCATGAAGATGTAGAATTCTGTAACGTCGGAACCGTCAAACGTCTGCAAATCTCGCTTCGGCAGAAGATTTTGTTGCTGATTTACGACCAAATTACTGGAAATCTCATTCTGCCTTGACAGAACCTGAAGAATCGAGGGAGTGTGCTCGTTGCAGAAGCCGTCTTCCAGAACACGCGGCATCACGACTGGAGCACATCTAGCCACATCATCCAGCGCCTGAACAGACTGACAGGAACCGATGGAAGAACCTTTGTCGATTTTGTCGAGTTCAGCCTCCAAAATTTCATTCTCAAACTCAGCGCGCTCGACCTCGGCTCTTCTTTTCAAGTCTACTAGCCTTGCCAGGTTCTTCTCGTACTCGCGTTTCAATGCTAATTCTTCGCATTCCAGGCTTTTAGCCTTTTCAAGAAGTGCTTTTTCCGCAGTGATCTTGGCCTTCCGCTCTGCCAGACGAATGCGAGCCGATGATGTACTGGATGCTGCGGAACGGTGGGAGCGTACGGAGCGTGAGGGTTCGGATGTCTGTTTACCTGCGACATCTTTCACTCTACGAATGGCAATCCAATCTTCTATTCGCTTACGGAACACGTCGATAGCTTCTTTATGAGGGGCAACCCATTTACCCAGCTCATCGGTGTTACAAGACTCCAAAACGTTCTCAACCTTTACTAAATACTCAGTATAGAGCTTACGAATAGGCTCCACATCTTCGGGATGATTATGAAGCAGTTCTTCTATTTCGTTCTTCTTTCTAGTCACTGCCCCAAGCTTTGATGACGGCAAGGTGACGTCACCACATGGCGGAGTCCGATGCATGGCCATAACTTCGTCTAGAATTTTAGTGTTGGCTCAGCGTGCATAGCTTGCATCAAACGAAGTTTAAGCTATGTTTGAAACTGTTACGTATATTCGTTTGGCGAAGGATTTGAATACACGATTTTTCGTTCAGTTGTCTTTATAAATCGGTTTCTGTAAACAAACAATATACAAAGGTAAAAATGGTTACATAAAATTAGTATTGCACATAAAGTATGATCAAGAAGTAAAATAATTTATTTCGAACATATAACACGATAAAAGTCAAATGTTCACGTTACACGGATATTCAGAATTTAAACACACGTACCAAACATTTCCTTCTTTACACTCGTGAGCCAACACCGCAACTGACGCTATAGATGCTTTTAAAATCGAACTAAAGTAAAATGTCGGTGACACGCATGCATCAGGCGTACGAAATATACAATAGAAGCGCATTTGAGAACCAGGAATTCAACACCTACAAACATACAATGAATGATCCAATTCAATATATGGCATAAGTCTCTAATATAAGGTCACAATATGTAGAGCATAAGTGAATCTGTTCCTATATTCCACCCTCCTCAAGTTCAAGTAGGCAGTGGCAGATAAAGTAGAGAGTAAACTTTTGTTTAAAATTCAATTCTGGTTCAGAGAAAGCATCTTACATATGCTCATCACGCATCAGTGGTATGTTGTGACAGTTATTTCTGAAACCAAGCTATTACTTACATTTTTAATTTCTACTGTCTATATGACTTTTTTGTCACTGCACTAATGCACTTGAATTAATGAATGACATCCTATATGGACATCCTAATGACACTATATTTAATAAATATTTCAATTGTATTCATTATTTTTTGCTTGATTGATAGAGCAAATATTATTCACTTTTGCATGATAACACCAAATTCATGTGTTCAATAAAGTTACTTAGATATATTGTTATTAATCATGGAGTCATGGGTTGTCGGCATCTTGATGCGATTGATGAATTTACTGAAATATCATATATAGATAAAAAGAAAACAAGTATACGATATTATAGAAGTACATGGGTTTTAGCTAAGTTAACTGTGTTAAATATGCTGTTACATGGAAAAATTGTTTCTACTTTAATTAAATTAACTGAGTTTTTTATTATTATTGATTTTCATGACACCATATAAAAAAATTTAATTTATAATTTAGAGCATTTGTTTTTTGATTACTCAAGCATAACATGATAACAGAAATCCAGTCTCTTGACAATAATAAAATTAGAAGTGATCAATATTTATTATTATTGATAATATGAATATTATTGAATGGTATTTTCAAGTTGTATTAAAATTAAGAATGGGACAGGAATCATACAATGAACTGTCTACTAGGCAGAAACAACATAGAATTGTTGAAGCTGATGATAAGAAAAATAAAGAGTTGACAGCTATATAGTTGACCCAACAAAATTTTTATTTATAATTAGAATCAGAGTTGGTGATTTTTTTTATTTTTTTAGATTATTTGCCTTTTATGAAATGTTATTTTTTATGTTGCAATTAGCCTACTAACAATAACAGTATATGGATGGTTAAAAAGGGCAGTTATTGCCTTCAAGAATGGCCAAGGTGGTGTTTATCTGAGCAGAAAGCGCATGTTAGGAAACGATGGAAACCCTTCCCAGTGAAATGCACTGTGACCACCTCAAGTAAGTCATATATATATAAACATCCAATCAAATATCTACAGTTTAATTTGTTCCCTGATCTGCATATATAAATGATATATTAGATTACAATTTGCACCTATCTGATTTGTATGCCATTTAATGCAATTTCGTCTATCACTAGTAAAATATTATATAACTCTGAAGCAAATGGCATACTATATGCCCAGAAATCGCCGTGCGCTTGCAGTGACCGAATGTCTTCCCGCTATTACGATTAGCTTATAGGCTGCCACGCAAGGCCAACCTGTGCACTGTGCAGGTGATGGATTTTGTGTGAAATTGTTTATTTATATTTCAGATAACTATTCAAGAGCTGTGCACCACATGTTACACGGCGATGCGTAATCAGCAGGTTCAGAAAATGAAGCCCGTAGCCCCAACCCTGATTACATGCAAAACAAACGGAAGTAGTCACCGTGGAGCAGTGTATCACCAGCTGTTTGAACATCATCGGGTTGCCCCCATCGAGCAAACCTCCTAATTCTTTCAGGTCTTTCTGTTGCATCTTCAGGTGCATTTGAAATGGATATTTTTAATGTACAAATTAAATATTTTGCTAGTATTGATAATATATTGGCATATATTTGTTAGGATACATAATGTTGTCATGAAAATATATTATATTGCATTACATTATATTATATTTTATGTTATTTTAAACAATAATATTATTTTATAATAAATCATATTCTGTTGAATTACATTATATTGAATCTTTCAAATTTATGTAACTATCATTTCCATGGATCAACAATTTGTATTGTCTGAAATGAAAATATGAGTGATAACATTTGTAATTGAATTTACTGCAATTCATTTGCTATTTTTTGTAGCATGTTACATTTTCTCCAGTTATGCAGTAATCCTAATGTACAGCGTTTTGATCAATTTATATTTGTGCTATTTCTCGATAAATTTTTCAATTTTATTTTATAATTGTTTCTGAAACTTTGAGTCAATCTCGCAAGTGCAGTCGTTCGCCCATGTAACGATTAATATTGATCCCCCTGTATCAGATGCAATTTGAAATATGGCTGAATTAGTAGTAATATGGTCCTCACGATACGCTTGTAACATTTTTCAAAATCTTTTTTAGCAGGAACCGGCTCGTGTAATATTNCAGTGTTTGCCGAGACTCAATGTTTCCTGAGACTCAATGTTTGCTAAGGTTCCATGTTATGATTCGATGTGATCGAGAACAAAAAAAATGCAACTTATTTACATTCTGCGATTTGTAGCATTTATTGTATAAATGTTTATATTGTGCAGGAGCAACTGGCTGGTCGGGGCAGCGCAGAAGTAGGAAGGACGCAACTAGGCCAACCACAAATCGCGTAACTCCTACCAACCCCTCAATTCCAAGTCGTGCAACAAGATCTGCGGTTGGCATCTCTTTCCCAAATCGTCAAGCACGTGAGCCTGCAGTTGCTCCAGCCCGTATTCAAGTCGCTGCTTTGGATGCGCTCACTGCTGGTCCTTCGCATTCAGCAAGTTGGGCTGTGCTTGTGCACAATGTAGGTTTTGTACCAAGTGACGACAACCTACATGACAGAGGTCGAAAATTTTTTCACTTTCGAATGCGTACATTTTAAAGTGAATTTTATAGGTAAAAATTATTAATGTATTCTAATGAATTTGATTTGGGAGGATACCTAACAAGCTAGGTGCTGTTTTTACTGCTCAATGCGGAGATGCTCAGAAACCGAATACGAAGTATCGGCAGTATTAGGAATGGTATTTGCTTATTCAATTATAAGAAGTTAAGAAAAGAAATATGCTCTCATCAATGTAGGGTTGGTGGGGCTACATTAGTTTTAAAAAAGTTGCTACTAGCGTGTTCGAATGTATTGGACATCACATATTTTTTTGGATGCCACCACTTTCTGAATTTGTGTCTTCGGATTATACCTAGTCATTTCTAATCGATATACCGGTATTTACTCGCGTGGTAATTATACGGAGACATTTTTGGCATCAGCCAAATTTTAATTTTCTTTGTGTTAGGAAAGTCACCGTTATTAGAATTAATTTCTCTTATAGTGTGCGACGGCCGGTATGACATGTTTTTTTCATATGGTGCATCTACTTGTATACCAAAAGTACAGTCGCAATTCCGTACAGATTGTAGATTTTTTCGGGAGCTTATTCAATAAAGCATATTTTGGTTGACTTCTTCAATTCCTAAAATTACAATAATTGAATTTTTGATGACTTTCCTCAGGCTGAGGCTTCCCATCATGTTGATGCATAGACTGTTTTAACTGTGGGCTTGGAATTTTTTGAAAACATTTGTGCTAGATAATATACTGGTAATCATCGTACACTCGGTTAAGTTATGCTCACGGTAATACCTAGTCTAGATTACGAACTATCGTTTCTGTTATGAATGTCATATTTCTCCTATGCATATGTTGACTTTATACGGTATAACTTGAATGGAATACGAATTTCATTACATAGATGATGCATCTAAGTCTAGGCCATCTGAATATGAAGCCTTGATTAGTGCCTATCATCTACGACATGAACATTATAGTCCCTTCATGTTTATTCGTTAATCCAAATATTCATGCTCAGGAGAAATGTGACATTAATATGGCAGCCGATAGTTCATAATCAAGGCTAGGTGCTACCGGGGGCATTTTTAAAAATTTATTCCGAGAGGTGGCCATCGATGGCGCATCGATGCGCCACCGCCTCTAATGAGTAGTTATTGGTGGAACATGAGTTTTTAGGGTAGGGTGGCCATCGGCAGGTGATAGGTGGAACATAGGCCGGACACGCCATCGATGCCGCATCGATGCGCCATCGGTGCTCCACCTATAATTTCCACCTATAGCCACTGAAAATCATCGATGCGCCACCTTAAATTTTTATTTGGGATGGACCCTGAATGTTCTGCTTCATTGCACTTCGCGTTGCATTTTTCTTTGCAAATAATCCAGGCGGCGATCGCATTTTGGCGCGCATCTGTGGCCCGTAATTACGTTGACAGCAATTTTACTGATGGGGATAATAGACATGCTCGGGATAGGCTTGCCTTCAGGGTAATTTTATTACGGTATTTTCGGGACTTTTTTGCAAGTAACTGTTTCAGAGCATCAATTACAAATTATATGTGAAATTAGTATCAGTGAAGGAAAATTGGGGAAAATTTTTACTAGGTATAACGATAAGATTGGATCTATTTTTACATTCTGTTCCTTATATTTTACCCTTGAAAAAGTAGTTGTGCAGATAAAATCTATTTATAAAACTTTTTTCTCTCAGCCAACCGATCTGCTGAATTCAGGAGAACAATAACACATTTAGACGAAATATATTAAAGAAATTAGAGCACATCTTCAAGTTGTTTCACTATTACTTTCCTGCATTCATTTCTAACAATACGTCCCTCACCATTTCATTGACAAGGTGTCAGGAGTATTCATTCATTATAATCTATTGAATGTGACTCTATTTCAGATCTGTGAACCGATCGTTTCTGACCACAATAAATGTTTCTCCCTTATTTTAATTCGAAGAAATCTGCTCACAATTTTTGAAGACGCAGATAACTCCTGGTGTACAGGATAAGCTCAAGACCCGCAGCCTTCAACTCAAAATGATTCAAAATTAACGGCGATGCACGTGCGACGGGAGGTAAAATTTCATCACCAGCCGACATGGGAATCAAGTTTTAGTTTTTATGTTCTTTGATGAAGATTTGTTAGTTTGGAGGCATTGGAAGCTGCTGGTAATTCGGTTATCTTAACAAAAGAAACCACGACGCAGCCACAATTAGATTGGCGACGTCCAGAGGAACTCCACAGCTTTTCATTGGGATCTCTTCGGAGCCACGTGACTGCAGGAAAAATAATAGCTAGGATTTCCTTCCGATTTCAAAAGATAACCTAGCTTTGAAATTTGTTTAAAGGCCTCAAAATAAAATTGAATTTTTTTCCTCAGAGCAAAATTGCAAATAATATGGCTGGTTGGCTTGTTTTATTTTCTCCTTCAACTAGTATTTGAAAAATCAATGGCGATTATTGAAAATTAAATCGTTGGTTGTGAACAGCATCAGAACTTTTGATGAACAATTCGAATAATATGTATAATACATGATAATCGTTCTAAATAATGCATACATAACAACCTGAGTGACACACTTAATATCCTGCAAAAGTTGAACTTATATTGTAATAACATGTAAACAGCTTCGACTTGCGCAATCATTTTTTCCTTTAATTTAAACACCATTAACGATGAACGCAGAGGAAAAAAAATATATTTTTCATCACCTTATCATCAACACCTGAATAATTATTCAAACTTTTTCTTATAAATTTCTGGAACATTTGAGCCTTGCTCCGTGCTTAAGAAGACGGCCGCGGCAGCCGGGCTCGCCAACGAGGCACTTTTAATTTTTTCGAGGACTCCCAAAAATTTACTGCTTGGACTCCCAAAAAATACTGCTGAAGCGTGAGTACGGAAATGCAGAGATGTTTTTGAGTGTAGCTTTGATATTCTCGCTTGATACGAGCAGAGGTGGGTAGTAGCGAGCTACATTTTCAGTAGCGGTAGCGGCGCTACATTTAAGCAATTGTAGCGGTAGCAGTAGCGTCCGCTACATATTTAAGTAGCGATCCGAGGTTTTGCCGCTACAGTGCTACCGCTACATTTATAGATAAAGCCTTTAGATTTTACTTGATAGAATTAAATATTATTTAAAAACCAGCATGACATATACATAATATAAATTACAGTATAAAACTGTACGAAAGATTTCGGTGTAATGTTGTTAACCTCAGCCTGTTACTAGTGTCAACATGTTAGTTGTTACCAGAGGTGGGCAGTATCGCGCTACATGTAGCGGTAGCGGCGCTACATTTAAGCAGTTGTAGCGGTAGCGGTAGCGCCCGCTACATTTAGAGCATGTAGCGGTAGCGGCCGCGACATTTCAAAGTAGCGCTGCCCAGCTCTGGATACGAGACTACACAGAGCTGGCACCTTTGCCTGGAGATCATCGCAGCTCAAAGCTGGGAAGCTGGGAAATGTTATGTTGCATTTTGTTTCAATGAGGTTGGGGATAGAGACCGGCCAGACAAGATGAAACAAAATTAGAAATTAAATCTAATCCTAGAGAAGTAAAAGAATTTCCGTAGTAGCTCCGGCTGGTCGACTTCTCGTGTAAAATTGATGTCGAGTAAAACAAGACTCAGGATATTCTCAGTTTACTGTCATCTCTGAATAAAATATTTCGCTCATAATGTCGAATTCCTTTATAAAATATTGAAGCAAAAAACTTAAAATATAACAGTACGTGATATGACCTGAGAACACATGAAAATTTAATTTTGGAGATCTAATTCACTTGTAAAACAATAATACTAAACTTTTCTGTAATCGTATTGCTATTTTGAGTTAGAAATTTTTTGGAAATATTCGCTTGCTATTCGAATTTAAATTGTACACGGAATTGTGTAATTGTATACGGAATCCCCCATACCGACGATTAATGCCGGATTAGAAGCCTACAATGATCGTTTAGTTTGTAACTGAGCAGTGAACCCTGCAACGAAGCCAGCAGCTCTTACGTTCAATTATAACTTTATTGCTGGCAACTAATGCACCTAAGTGACCTGCAACGAAGCCAGCAGCTCTTACGTTCAATTATAACTTTATTGCTGGAAACTAATGCGCCTAAATGATGCCATCACCGAGTCTTCTCGGTTTTTTCGCGCGTCAACTTCTGGCTGAGTAACGCGCGACGGTCAAACTGATGCCAGAATTGACTGCAATTTGAAGCAGCGTTTCTTGTTTTACGTTTATTTTTAATTTAGAAATGAATTGAAAACGCTACGCATCCGCGGGCTGATTTAGCGTCGCAACAATATTTGTATATCATGAGACAATTTTAACGAACATAGAAGTAAGAAAAAAACAATCGAAAATCAAAATGTGTGGTTAGTGGTTACATTAAGGAACCTTCACAATACCATTCAACTGCCGACAAGAAAAATTACTTCAATAGAGAATTTCGCTGACCTCTATTCAGCTGCTATCATGTTCCGTTTGGTAATTTTCTGAATATTTCAAAGATATTGGATTCTCTTGAAGTCAGTATCCAGACTTTAATGCAGTTATCTATTTTAATTTCAATAAATACACACATGCATTTGTATCGGGATTTTTGCAGCTGTGAATTATCAGCTTGTCGAGAAAAAATCTTTGTCTTCTTCTAAATACGAACCCAATTTTACGTTTAAAATTCTTACTAATTTATCTTAATGTAGTTTTGCACTCGCAAAATATCAACTTAATTCTTCGAGAAATGCCTGAAATATTTCTAATGCGCTCTTTATCACTCCTCTCTTATTTTACGATTGGAAAAAAATCTGTTATTCAGAGAAATATGAGTTCTTAGTATATATGCATTTATTTCGATTGGCAGCTACAGTTATTACAGCATTTCTGAAAATATTTTTTTGTTATATTGTTCTGTTTAATCCGGAAACGTCAGAGGTAGTTATCGCTGAGCCAGTCAAACTTTCTAATACGCAAAGTATTGTATCACTAATTTTATTGTCATTGTTTATTTGATGGTCATTAATTACTGTTTAATGTTACATCGTTTGGAGCGTGCGTATTCCAAAGCTCTAACCTGGCAAAAATAAAACCTGGCAAAAATATAAACGTTTGGAATTCAAAATAGGATTCCGAGTCTTGAAACTTAGTTCCAACGGAAAAATTCCCTGACTGGATATTGATTGAGAATTAAAGCTGCAATTCATCTCACACTCCTTTATTGCCAGTCAAAATTCACTCAAACATTATGCTCGATCTCAGCACTTATTTTCTGATATTTTTAGAGAATCATAATAACTCAACATCCGTGCTATAAAGTCATTCAGGTTAACTGAATAATCAATGGAATACTTTACCAAATTTATCTGCGCCTGAAGGCCGCTTATTCGTTAGCCAACTAAGATGATTCCTTATATTTTGAAGGATTTCGAGACGCCCGATGGTTTACTGCCGTACGCAATAAAACATAAGCAATCGAACCCTTCCTGTTAGCGATGGCTTTAAAAAAGACTTTGGAGGTCCAACATTCGTCTTCGATTTACTGAAGGAAAGCTATTCAGAAACTTTGCTGAAGCCCTATTTCTATGGAAGCCAACTCAGGCTCTGAGATTTAATGGAGTTCGGGAAGTTATGCTTGCAATATCTCACATAAAAAGTTGTTCCATCTATGTATATGCTTTCAGAAGTTTGCATTTATATCGTGCCCGCTG
This sequence comes from Hyalella azteca, assembly GCF_000764305.2. NCBI lineage: Eukaryota > Metazoa > Arthropoda > Malacostraca > Amphipoda > Hyalellidae > Hyalella > Hyalella azteca. The sequence goes on from NW_025947678.1 coordinate 88,781, forward strand.
CCTTGCTCGATTCACCGATTAATTTTTATGGAGAGTCCCTGCACCAGCATCAAGAGCCGGGAAAATAGAGATGGTATCTCCGACTTATCGCTTTGAGTTCAGCAATTTTCTATGTTACGGCATGAGAGATGAAATAACATGGTGTCCAAAACAAATACTCTCTGCCGAGTTAATGAGTGGGTATTATTTTATAATAATCGTTATTTAGTGGTATAATCCTCACAAAAAGTTCATTCGTGGAGCGAACCAAAATCAGAGCGAGCAAACGTGAATAAAACAAAGCTTCGTACACCCAATTCATGATGGCTACATTTAATTTGCTCTAATGTTTACGGGTGGATAAGAAATGAACACAATCAACAATCTATAGGAGTGCAGACAAACCAATTTTTTGTGTAAACAGCGTTTTTATTTGTTTATATAGGTCGGCCAACCTACGAACACAATGTACACAAATCATATTCGTTCGGCAACTATTTTTTAATATGAGAATATGTGGTCAATAAAAAATGTCATTTTGACACTAATTTCCCACATTAATGCAGTGGAGCTGGAATTTAACAATCATCCCTGGTATTTCGGTGGATTCAACCTCACGCGAGGATGTAAACTTTTGAAGGAATAAAATGTTTTGTAAACACAGTTTACAATTTTTCTGTATTTTCTGCATATGGTTTGGATATTTTTCCACACAGTAATTACAGACCTCAATATAATGACTCTCATTTCATAATTTCACAATAAAAGCCACCGATAAATTTATCTAGCTGAAACTCGCATTTCTGTTTTGATAATTTTAGACAGCAATCAATAGCCCAACAGATCAAAAAATAACCTCTGATTTAATAGTAGTTTGAGAGAAAACTCTCCTCAAACGCAAGTGTTACCTCTGAGGCCGGGAAAATTATATCCAATTAAGGAGTATATAACGTAAGTTTGTGATGAGACCGAAAATTGTAACTACAAGATTCTGTTAGGATATATTCCCATTCAATTGTAAAATTGATCGGTCCCAATATGATCGCTAATCATTAACCGAAAACTTCGTAGGGACGATCGTAACGTAAACAGTTTATGTTATTTTTCAGACTCCATTTTGTTATTACTCGACTTAAAATTATTATCATGGGGGAAAAAATTATAGACCATTGTATGCACTTGTAAACATTGTTTTTCATTCGTTTTAATTCAACGATGTGTTAGAACCTATACGTAAATTTTTAATAGAAAAAACTGTTCTATTATTCTAATAAACAAACTGTCCATTAAAATTTTTTATTTGCTGATAACTACATGAATCGAAACTGATTATGTAAACCTACCTTCGAATTCAAAGTCATTCTGTGTCAGTCTAATTAATTTTTTATTATCGCGGTGCAAAATTTCGTGATTTTGGAACCACTTGAAAACTTTTTATGAAGTCGAACACTTTGGTTCCTCACATAATGATTTAATTCTATTGTAATTCTTACCAATCAATTCATTCAAGTTATTCGTTAATTTTTGAGTTTTCGTGCGTAGGACATTCTCACTTGATTATATCATTTATTCATTATTTGTAATTTATATAAATTTCTTCTTGAATGCAGTATTAATTACTATTGCTCCTAATTAATTCCTATATAATTAGGATATTACCACTGTATTTGATTACAACTAAAGTAAATAAAAATGCAATATATAACGTTCAATTTGATGAATGTAATGACATTCATTGAATGACAAACCAGAATGTAAGACAGCGCTCAAGTCAAGATCAAACCCATGCAGAGTAGCACGTTTACATAAGGCCACCCTATCGTCGATTGAACGACGTTACAAAACACGACGTAACGCTGCAAAACACGACGCTAATGTTACAAACACGACGCTATTGTCACTCTAAATGACTCTCGTCTCAAACGTCAGCGTCAGATAGCGTTGGCGTTGCTGCTGGCCGGAGTCCTCGGTGGTTCATTGAAGTGGCCATAAAGCCGAGATTATCTACCATGGCCCATATACGGCCCCTTAATTCAAGTCTGAGGCGCTCCAGAGTTTTATTCATTGATGTGATATCGGGGTCATGGTCTGGATCTCGTCTGATGTGTTCTTTTTTGTTATCCTTAAGAGAGGGACTGCGCTAGCTTAGTGGGCACTGTGACCTCAGTAGTCGTAGTTGCTGGAATTTTCAAGGACATAGAAATTTAAACCACTTTCACCGTAACGAAGGTGAGCGTGAGTTTATTTTCCAGGTTTGTTCTATCGTTTCTATCAGTCGGTTTGTTGCAACTCAACAGTTCTGGAAGCAAGCAGGAATTGAGAAGTATAGTCAGGATGAGCTGACTTTATGCATGGGACGCTGAAAATTTATTGGTATTCAAGTTTTATGTTCAGAATTAGTATGAAAATTGGGCGTGCCACACGACCTGCTGAATTGGTTGTATGAGACTTATCGTATTTTTAGATTTATCAATTCTGGTGACGAACTTCTCGTTCCAACCATCTAATAAATTAGGTATTTTGTTACATATAACTAAAGCGCTCAAATGTTCCGGTAAAAAAATCCAAACAATACAGCGGAAGACAGGACTTTGATGTCCTGATGATTTTCTTTGTGCCAACAGAGACCATAAACAACGTTTTAATGTAAAAATTGGGCTAGAAAAACACCAAACATGAAATTACTAACCCGGGACCGTAATTCCCATTCTCGCTTAAGTACGCGCAGCGCCTAAGTACACGTAGCGGCCGCAGTGAGCGTATAGCGGCCTAAGCATTCGTAGCGGTTTAATTAAGTATAGGTAGCTGCTTTACTTTAGGTAATGGGCTAAATGAACGTAGTGATCGATTCCTCGCTTGTAACTGTTGGGATTAGCTCAAGAAGCCGCCAGCGATATGCTGGCGGAGTTACAAACGCAAAACTATTTTTGATGGACTGGCCCTAGAAAAACGAATTGAATGATGTCACATGCAAGATCTGCATTTATGCCAAAACTTTCCGTTAAGTTACCGTCCTACTCTAAGCCTCTGCTGCATAACCCACACTGAGTGACCACACCACAGTTCTCCGTTCATTTCGACTTCTTTCATTTCTCTGACGTACATCTTTTATGAATATTATCGGCGCGCCATCGTTGACCACGCACTAGCTCTTAGATGGTCTACTGACCATCATCAATTAAGTTTTTCGTGACATTTCTTCACTGCACTGGCAAGAGGGCATTAGGTTTGTCACCAGCAAAATCAGAGCGCTTTACAAATGCAACTCTGCAACTCTTTTTACGGTCGCCTCACACACAAAATCGCCTCTCCTTGCGAGCAAATGTCTTAATTTTGAGCCTAGTTAACAGAGGAATTTAATCAATTTGAATTTACGACGGACCATTCGCCATTTGGTACAGCCAAGCCAAACCAAATGAATTCTCAATGTGCTAATCAACATGATATTGTGAATAAATTATGTGTTCGTTTTTCACTTACGTTTTCGACAAATAATTACTGGGTGAAGATTAACATAGTTCCAGCGCCATTACCTTAATTCCAGTGCCATTACCATTACTTAAGCAGCCAAGTGATTTTAATGCCATTACCTTACTTTAGACTTCGTCAGCACAGTAAAGTACGGTACCATGCAGTACAATAATGAACAGTATGCAGTTCAGTACAGTCACGCGACCTAATAACACTTCCTTGTTCCTGCACGACTCTTCATTGGACATCACCAAGGCAACATCGCTTCGCTGGAGTGGTATAAATGTTGACTTTTCAAGGCTTCGTCTATGCAGAATATAATTATTCAGTTAGTAAATTAGTATATTAGCTAGGAAATTAGTTTTTTAGTCGGCTTTTGGTTATCAAGTTAATTTGTTTGTTAGTTAGATGTTAGCAAGACGGTTATTCGTTATAAAGTAAGTTTGCTGATTAGTAATTTACGAGTAGTTTGTTAGTAATATAGTTCGTTAATTCGTCGGTTAGTTTGTAACTTAGTAAACCAATTAGTTATTGTTAATGATTCAAAACGCATTCTTCGGCACCTTCATCATTCTTTATAAGTACCAGCCCGTATATCTTCCTGGGCCTATACTTTAACAAAATTAAGAGATCGTAAGTTCATCAGCCAATCATTGACGGCCTTTCAAGCAAAATCCACCAATCATAGACAAGAAAATAGAGCGTAAGTACTTACGTTCACTTAGCGAGTTTTGAAAGTATGGCCCCACTGAGCGGCATGCAGAGTTCGATGTGACGATAGTCCAACATCAGCGACAATGACGTGGTATTATTTCTAGCTAATATTTCTCGATTAACGCTTTTGATTCGATTAATTTAGAGGTGACTAAAATTATTTACAGTAATTTCGTGCTATTTTTTGGAATTGTATAATCTTCTGAATAATCATCCATTTATGCTATTAAAATAAGGCGAGGAATAATGTCATATTTCAAGTCAATGGCGCTGCTACGGTTGTAATCTATGTTTAAATATTTGCTTGATGCTTTTTGAACCCACGCAGCGAGCCTACAACTTCAAAATATACGAGTGAAGGTGAACAGAGAGATATTATTCCCATTATCATACTCATCATTTACATGCATCGAGTTGGCAGCTAATAAAGTCTAAAATTAATTGCGCTGCAAATTAGCTTCTAATTGCACGTGGATATGCTTTAGTTTGAGGTCAAGTTAGAAATTACTCATTAGCTTTCACTTAATTTTAAGTGAGAACTGGCAGTCGTATTTATTTAACTCCTGCCATTGATTGCTCATGAGTTAAAATATCATGGTATGCGTGGATTCGATCTTCTCAATTTACATTTAAATTGATAGATTAAGAAAACGTGGTCGTTTGCATCTTGACAAATAAAATGAAAAACGTTTTATTCGCATCTTGTCATTTTTTTATGGCAATTATTTTACGAAATGTAAAACATTTTACATTATATATAATAATGTTCTGGAGAGACCCTTATATGTCCGAGTTTAGCTTAATGGTATGCCGCGTGCGTCGGTGATCTCCCTATAAAAAATATCACCAAACTGCAAGAGGTAAAAGTTAGGAGGTAAGTTAAGAGACCAAAAGTTAAGAGGGTGCGACAGAGTGGCTGAGTCTTATATTTTTGTTTCCGTCACTGACAGCCATGATCATTCCGTGAAGAGAGAGAATATCGCACGTTTGCACAAGCTTGCATTAGGAGCGCAATTTATATCGCAAGCAAATTTTAATTAGGTGCAGCAATAAGGTTCGAAAGAAAATATTAGGTGCAGTCATTTATTAGAAAAATATTGTAATTTCGATGTGATTCTCTTTGTGAACGGCAGAAGCCGCTTTGTACTTTGGAAAGCACAACTGGATTAGATCCATAATTCCATTGCCCTCTTATTAGTTTTCAGATGCAATGTCCATTATCCATCAGGGTGAGCGCAAAAGAATATTAGGTACTTTATGTAAGCTATACGGAGAGAATGTTCAAACGCTAACCATCGGGACCTTAATTCGCTGGTCATGTAGAGGTGAGCCAAGAATCAAAAACACTATTGGAAGAAGCTGCCTGAAAAACAGGGCAAAATCCATCGAGAAGTTTCGGAAGTCGGAGCACCAAACACGCGAAGGTATTCACTCGCTCCCGAGATTAAATCTTTGCCACAAAGAAAAGCTGCTGCGTCAAGATTCAATTAACGTTCGGCCGGGAGTATGGAAGCGTTTTATAGTTCTTTCTTTTTGTGTTCCCAGGAGATGAAACATAATAACAGATTTTTCGCTCAAAAATTTAGTGTTATTTTACGGCGGAAATTTTATCAGGAAAATTCTTCAGGAATAAATATTTAACGCTTCGTTTGTAATTTTTAAATGATTTCCATTAATATTGATGCATTTTCCGATTGCATGCTATCGCTTATTTATAAAGATTCATCATTTTTAAACAAACCAAATTAATGCGCATGCATTCACAACGCTGAAGTGTTCTGTAAGATGTGCATCTATGAGACAGAACGAATGCAACTGGAAATATATGTATTGTGCGAATTCTGAATATCAACATTTGAATCAGAACTACTCATCGTATGAGGAATTTTTTGTAACCTCTGGTAGGAAAATTTGAGTTCGATTGCTACTTTTGTTTACTTGCATTTTAATTCCGCGTTATGGGAAAGGCTAAAATTTCCTGTTAATTGAACATCTCAACAATGCTCTCATTGTCATTCTAATTTATCAATGAGTTTTTCAAAAACACTTCTCTAGGACAAACAGCTTATGTGTCCAAAACTTAACTGTTCACGCTATAAATAGCTGCGGGTTTACATTGGTTGATAATGAACCTCAGGTGACACTGGTGAGTTTAGGACACGAATGCCGTCACTGTACGTGGAACAGATCACAAAACTCAGTGGAAGTTCAGCTGAAAAATATTTCGTGAACTCAATACACTGAGATATCGATACTAGCTGCATTGAATACGGTCGAGAGAAAGTTTTTATCTTCATTCATACCACCGAGACCATACAGTAAAAGTAATTGTTGTTTTAACCATAACCGTAAATCATCTATGTTATTATGCGCCCATGAGCGACGTCCATGACTGATGCAGGTCTGCTAGCTCCGTTATCATAAGAAAGTGGCATATGACTTGGCATGTTAGCATAAAAACAGAGCGCTATTACAACTGTTAGCATAACAACAGCACGCTATTACAACTGTTAGCATAAAAGCAGAGCACTGTTACAACTGTTAGCATAACAACAGCACACTATTACAACTGTTAGCAAAACAACAGCACGCTATAACAACTATTAGCATAACAAGAGCACGCTTTTACATCTGTTGACATAACAACAGCACACTATTAAAACTGTTAGCATAACAACAGCACACTATAAAAAACTGTTAGCGAAACAACAGCACGCTATTACAGCTGTTAGCATTACAACAGCACGCTATTACAATTGTTAGCATAACAACAGCACGCTTTTTTAACTTTTAGCATAATAATAACTGTTAACACAACAACAGCACGCTATCACAACTGTTAACACAACAACAGCACCCTCTCACAACTGTTAACACAACAACAGCACCCAATCACAACTGTTAACACAACAACACCACGCTATCACAACTGTTAACACAACAACAGCATGCTATCACAACTGTTAACACAACAGCAGCACGCTATCACAGCTGTTAACAACCCAACAGCGCGCTATCACAACTGTTAACAACCCAACAGCACGCTATCACAGCTGTTAACAACCCAACAGCACGCTATCACAACTGTTAACACAACAACAGCACGCTATCACAGCTGTTACCCCCTGAAGTTAGCAGAGTAGGCGGCCTTTTGAGCCAAAGCTTCACCAGAGGATCCATTTAATGCCCCAGGCAATGGCCGGTAATCCTGTGTAGCTGCTCGCGGCAACATCGCATAGTCGGTGTGTAAGTACTATATTTGATAATTATGCCTGGTAATTATGCCTGGTATTTATGCATGCTTTATTTGCATAAGTCCATCATACGATGAACAGGAAAAGAGTACACATACTTAGATTTGATGAAAGCTGTGCGTAACGTTAAAATTTCGTGGTAATTTCCTAGTGCAGCATGTGATACGAAGTGAAAATTGTACAAATAATGGAATGTTTCTCAAAGTTGTCCTCAACTATCTGTCCTACTAAACATAATTGACTTATAAGACATCATTTCTAGATGAAAGTGATCGGGAGGAAGTCATTTTCTGCATCATATTTCTATTTTCGCATTAACTGAACTAGATAAATATAATAAATTCCGTTTAACATCATTATTAAATCAACAGTTCCAAACATATTTTCTTACTCATTATTCCATCTTGACGATTTGCTACGTAAAGCGTTATATATTTAATCGAAGGTCAATTTTGCATCGGCTTTCTTCTATTCTTGATTATGAGCGAAACCTGTCAGCAACTCTGATCAATTGGATCCCGCCTCCGCCATTCACACACGCATCTCTTAATTAATAATACCAGCGGTCACTCCTAATGACTACGTTAACAAATTCACTATAGATTCTATATATAATTTTATTGAAGTTCGTTAGCAGCCATACATACAAGAGCAACATGACTATGTGTAATATCAAGAACATGTATATACATAATTTTATTTTGTGTACATATTTTATACTTTATACATATTTTATTAGAATAACTTGATTACTTGATTTCAAAACCAAATCACTCATCTCCGCTCTGGAATTCATCAGTAAATAAATTTACCCGTAGATTAAATCGTCGTAATTTGTAACACTTCATCTCATATCGACTGAACGTCAACACTGGTCTTATTTTTATGCAAAAGGAACCACAAATTAAAAGAAAAAAATTATCTCCAGGCCTTTCAATCACCAGCAGGTTTTCAGCGCTCAACGTAAAATTAAAATTCTGTTTCGTGCTAAAGGGGCAAAATTATTTTATTTCTATTTCTATAAAGAATCGCGGAATTAATTCGACCTTACGTAATGTCTTTGGCTTGCGCACTCCGGAACGGGAAGCTGCCTTCCTTCTGCTGAGTCACTATTTTCTGCCTAAAGAAACATCGATATTTCTTCACAGTTCCAAGAACACCGGAAGTGAAACTCTAACTCCATTACGGCCAATCTTTGAAGGCATCCCAATGCTCCTTTGGCCAAACTCCGTGCAAAAATAACAAACCATCCTTAAGGAAAGAAAAATCCTAAAAATTATTTCAAATAATTTAAAAAAAAGTGATAATTTAAGGTAGAACATAGTTTCTTGGCGTAAGTAACATACTTTATACTCAAGTAAATGATTAGAAAATTGTTGGGTCTAACAAAATTCTCCAAAAGACGAAATATGCAGAATGTAATGAAACAAAAAAAATTCTCTTTGGCATACTGCTGACCAAAGAACCGTGCAATATCTATAAAAGATTACTCAGCCACTTCATCACAAACATCTGTTACACTTAAATGAACATATAGCAGCCTAAGTATAAGTATCGGCATGTGTACACGATGCGTTCTATTGCAGGCGCAGCGGCCTAAGTGCACGTATAGCGGCCTAAGTACACGTCGCAGCCTAAGTACACGTAGCGTCCTAAGTTTCCGGGTTCTATGTACACGGCCATGCTTCACATTGTGGCCAATTTGTCGTCTGTGATTGGTGGGTTTAGCTTGGAAACCTTTCAGTAATTGGCCGACGGGTTACAAACTCGTAACTATTTTTGATAATCCTGCCCTTGACTTGCTGTAAGAAAGTCGAAACCCAATAGTTTAGCTATGGCAAAAATCATGAATTAAAAATAAAATTTTTAGAAATTTCAAAAATCATTAGTGCATTAAATTCAGTTAGCAAATTGATGAAGTGTCTTGTCGAGCTCTTTCTGTACGACTTCAATTAAGGTATCCTTAGAGTTTGTCCTTTAAACGAATCTTCTGTAACAAACGAGAGAGATCAGGACGCATGATCGAAAAATTTTGAATTTATTTATTGTTGGAGATCCGCCCCAGGTTCTCAGTTCCTTACTGTGGGGGATCCTTAAGTGTGTACAGTATATATAGCAAACTTGAGTCACGATTCACACTCCTGGTAAGAAATAACAGAACTAAAATGAATAAAAGATAACACGAAACAGGCCACTTAAAAATATACAGAGTAATATACACTGATAAGTATATACAATACCTACCTTACTAGAATTATTGTACACTGAATAAATGACAGACCGGATGACACAAAACAATATTATCGAATGCTAACATACACGACACACACACATCTTGCCAGTGTGGATTATGGGACAGTAATGGCCGTTATAGTAAAACCTATTTGTCGGATGTAGGCTACAGATCTCTCTAGATTAAAATCATATGTAAAATGGATAAATAAATAAATGAACGAAATCAGTAAGAAAGTTAATAACAGACGCATGCTTACCACTACATTATAGTTGCTGCAGCATAGAAGCGTTAAAAAAATAAAAGCGCATTTTGCATAATATGCATCTAGTCTTAAACATTACAATGTTCAATGTACAACGAATAATATACCTTTACATTGCTTCGATAATCGGATGCATAAGAACATTTCTTATCATTTTGAGCTGTGAGTGATAGTAAGGTTGCATACACACAGTGATAACAATAATTATTGATGTCACATATGGCTAAGAAGATATTCCGTTAACGTAATAGAAGGCAACCAAAAATGTCCTGCTTATACTGCCCCTGGTCAAGATAAATGATTTACGGTGAGTTGGAAGCCTTGCTTACGTTATTGTGAGACACAAAAGTGGATTAGTTAGATTGCCTTGTTTTCTCTAGGAATGGAAACGCCATCAGAAATGAAACGAGAAGCCGTCGCAGGGAAATGTAACGCGCAATATATCAAGCACCTGAATGTTCTGGGAGCCATAGGAATGTCGCTTCAACCCCGCATATTAAATTAGGGTTCATCATGCCTTTGTTAATTAAGAGACACTTCGAAAATAAATGGGATTTTGTCTAAATATTGTCCCTTTTGTGGGTCATCCTGACACAGTTTGGCCCAGGAAGAGGGTGTATCAGTGTTTTCATAGCCCTCTACTCGTAGTTTAGGTAAACAAGTGTACACGCAATATACAATCTTCCGGTACTATTTGGTGTAAAGTGTATTATTCGGACAATATGACCTCTTAATTTTCCTAAGTAAAACTCTATAACATGGCCAGAACCAATGGGAAAAATTTGCTCGATTGACAGAACCCAAATTGAAGGAAGGCGCCTTTGCCGGTCTCGACAAGAGTTACTCGACGACTTGACAAGGCTATTATTTTGACACAGTAATGAACCCAATGTTTACCTGTCTTGGCAACACCAACTCTGACAAGGCCATAACTTTGAAACTGACAGAATAGAAAATAAAATAAGGGATGCTTGACTTCAGTTAAACTAATGAATTTAAACGGACTGTCCTTCTCAATGTTTTACGAATACCTGCAAACGTGAACAACCCAGAGTGCTGAAATATATTTAAAATAATATCTTCACGTGCCATTCAAACGCTCCACTGCTTGCCCAAACGCTGTGAGAAAAACAAATGGACAAAGGAGATGCAAGTTTAAGATCAATGCTATATAGGCAAAGTCCATTGAAGAGAGAGAGTAAATAAATAGTATAAATAGTATTACGAATAGTAAAAATGTCTTTGACAAAATGAGATTAAATAGCTTAATGATATTAAGGAGATTCATTCCTCGAGGAAGTTGTCACTGCTGCAGAAATTATGCACCTCTTCTACTCAAAGAGCCTCACAATAGTAAAAAAGATAATTAGTTGGTGCAAACTATGCACCAACTAATTATCAACCTAACTTGATTTCGCTGTAGGATTCCATATATTTTCGTTTTAATTTGTTCCAAATAATATCAATAAATAAAAATTTAACTCACAACCACGCGATAAAGCAACAACATCCATTACTCCAAGGTATTCGCACGCTTTGTAGGGAATAACACAAGCGTTGGACGCTCGGTAAACAAACACTCAAGAAAATATCGTGGTCGTTAATACGGGCAGTTTTGTTGGCGCCCGGTATTATCTCATGATGCTGGTGATGCAGGGACGCTCGTTAGCATAACGCAAGCTGCATGACGAAAATATTACAGCCATAATTTCCACGGTGCCGCTAATAACGATAACTTGTTAGCGCGTTGCCTTATACTTGCGATGACTTCGCCACTTTTGTAGCCGCGGGTGCAGGGATTTTTCCTGTCCGGGCTGAGATACAATCACATTGAGCATCAATCTTATTAGAAGCTTTATATAATACAAAAACATTATATAAACAAACACGAAATATAATCGAGATATTTTATGTTATCAAAAGTGCGACCAAGACGGGGGCTGAGATACAATCCCATTGAGCCTCAATCATGTCAGATGCATGTCCGGACGGACCGTTTCGTTGATGCTGAAACTAATAATCACTCAGAGTTTTTTAGGTCAGGAATACACTTTACAAGTCGGTTCCATATTATCGGATAGACATGTGTCATAAATATTCGAAATTCAGTTAATGACGTATTTTAAGAGAAGTATATAATAATTACTTACAATATTTTTGCAATTCTCTTCCATAGAGCATATGAAGTTAAATTCCGCATTGTATAATAGAGTTATACAATGTAGTAGATCGAAATCGATATTAATTACCTGGACTTCATTTAAAGCTATTTCAGACGAAAAATTTTTTGCGTCAGATGAAAGGGGCCCTTAATTAAAGTCATTCAAAATCGTGACCCAGTTCCAACCTTGTTACGTTTAAATAGCTTTAATCGTTTCGTGATAACTGACCATCACTTAACTAATTAACTGATTGTTCACAACTTTGAATGAAATATCATTAAAATATCTTAACAAATTAGTCCTACTGAGGCACGATGGGCAAAAGCATCAAAGACATCACTGGAGCCTCTGAAGTCAGCTTCCAAGTAAACGTCGCTCCTTTGATGATAAACACTGAACCTGTAACGCCAGCCTGTAATTTCCATCAGCTACATCATTCTTAATCACGCTTTTGATACGAGGGCGAGTGAATAATTAAAATAATTGACTGGCCACTTAAATATTCAAGAATTGCCGGTTTATGCTGGAAATTAAGAGCGTAGGCTATGTACACTGCTCTACGATCATGAGGCTATCAACACTTAAAAGAACGTATAAAATATTCATGAGTTATTTAAGTTTGCTATTATATTCAAATTGTTATTTAATGTTAAGAATCGATTTTACTTCAAATCGATGCTTTCGTTCAAATAGAAGAAACTCAGCTCGATTATACATAAAGATTTGTGATTATGCATAAAACAAAATACAACATTTCACTTCACCAAATGCAACAAATTATCACACCAACTTTAGCGCATTTATTTTCTGCTTTAAGTATTATAAGACGGTAAATTGACATATTCTCAGACGGTAAAAAATATGTTCCAGGAATAAAAACGTACACTGTCCTAAAGAACTCTCATAACGATGTCTTTATCAAGTCTCAAATAGCAGGAATTTGATGAACAACTGGCGTTTTGAATTTAGTTCAAAGTGGAGCCTTGCGACTAAAGCGATAGTAGGGATTAAAGGAGGATTAACGTTAAGTAAAGTAGACCCTTAAATATTCACACGGGTTTTCATGCAGAGTAAATTTTTTAACACAAGCGATCATATACCTGCATTCAATATTAAAGAATTTTAGCGGATCTAAACTTGCTGAAAATGTTTTTAAAAGATGCGTAAAATTTCAAACTCTACTCAATCTAGAAGTGTAAAACTTGGACTTTATAGTGGGCCTTACACTACTGTTTCCTACAGAAAATGATGCGGAATTTGAATTGCTCCCCATGTGAAAGGAAATGAATTTATTATTACATTTACCTCTTTTACGATATTCAAAACTTCATGACTTTAAAAAATTGCTCATAATATTTGTTCCCCTCCAAAATGTATCACTTGAAATATAGATACAAAAATATTTTTAATCCGCTCTCTAGTACCTCAATTTCCCTCACCATTTCCCCACAGGCACCGCTGAGCGTCAATCTTTTTACTTAATTTTCACGAGATTTTGCCGGACATCGTTCAGTGTCACCGCGCCGCGCTATTTCGACGTTCTATTAGGCTGCAAAATTGCGATGTCTGCACCACAGAGCGGTGTTAAATTCCCGAACGTGTTGCTGTTAGCGGTAACATTTTTCTTTTTAGCGAATTTTCTCATTTATGAAAAAAATACACTATTGTGCCCGCCATGTCCGTCTGTCCGTCCGTCTGTCTGTCCGTCCGTGACTTCACGTTTTCGTCGACGAGGAAATGCGCTCTCTGTCACTCACAGCAGTGAGCACTGAGTTATATTTTTTAATCATATTTTCAATAGCTACTGTATATTTTGAGATGAAAATTGGCATTGATGTTGAAGTAAGGTTTAGTGGGTTTAACTCTATAAGCTTTCACTAAAAAGTGCGAAAAACTTTCTTTTTCCTTAACAATTGTATTTGTGCTGCTAAAGTTAATTCTAACTGAAGAAATACCCTTTCTTCTGCCATTCACCTAAGGAAGAGCAAACTATTGTGAAACAAACAAACAACGTAGGAGAAATTCCTAAAAATTTTCGACTGCTCGGGAAAATGAAACCGGCGACGGGGAAGCGATTGCCTCCAATAGCTTCTTGATCCGCTGACTTGGTTGCTAATTTGTCTTCAATGTTGGACGAGACAACAAAACTTCGCCTGCATTTCTCCTTAAAAAAAGAACTCCGATTTTCCGATTTAGTGGCTTTCTTCGAAGCAATGAGGACAAAATTTGATGTTTTTCTCAGCGGATGAAGGCATGCAATTTGGAGCCATTGTTGTAAGAAGTGCTGCTGTAATCTCGGGCATATTATAATTATTATTTCATTTTTCTTGCAGAAATTTAATAAGAAATTCATACATTTCAGGACAGCGACACAAAATAATTAATTAAAGACGAGTTATTAAGTGAGGCCGTTCTTTATTTATGAATGAAGGGAGGATATGAATAATGAATACAAAAGGCTTGGCATATCATTTACACAGGGAGTGAATTCAAATCATTCATTTGCTCACACATTCAAATTATAACTTGGAAATTCATTCATGCCCCGCTCAATGCATCCCTTACTTCATCCTTATCTTTTTAGGCGAGGATAGACACGACACCTCCGACTCCCAAGGATGGAGTGAGGCAAAGTTTGAGAGACTCCATTCCCCTCACTCCCTCATCACTCCCTTCACTCCGTCATCACTCCCCTCACTCCCCCATCACTCCCCTCACTCCCTCACTTCATCACTCCCCTCACTCCCTCATCACTCCCCTCACTCCCTCATCACTCCCCTCACTCCCTCATCACTCCCCTCAGTTCTGCTGAGCCAGACGCTCACAAAACTCGGCATCAGAAGCGAGGCGTGCCCGACGCTGGGGCTGCCGGACCGCTGGACCAGGGGTCCTGGTCAACCTTCGGGCTCATCACTTCGCGAAGGGATACTCAATTTTCTTTCATAGAAACGCCAGGAATATTTTCAGTTTGCTCAATTAAAGTGGACATCCGTTTTCGGTCCCATGTACCTCAGTTCCATTCATTTTTCGAGTTCTCAGCAAAAATGTACTCATCGGTGTTGGAATTTTGTAATCTTGGACATTGATTGTTAGAACCAGAGCAGGTACAGTTGAAAAAGCTGTTAATAAACCAGCGGGAAAATATGAAAAAGTAAAGCATAAATAACGACAGAGCGAAAAAGGCTGCAACAAATAGCCGTGTTCATTTAACGTCAAATACCATTACTTAGGCAGTAAAAAAAAAGAGTTCCCGGAAAAAAATAAAGATATTCAGTTTTTGGAAGGTGGACGGAAAACTTGCCATCGCACATCCCGATTTACTGTTATTATGGGACGATAACAGTAAGTCAACTCCAGACTCTGATAAGGAGAATTCTATGCGACGCTTACTGCCCCTGTAATAAGAAAGAATAAGTGATCCTTCCAAATGCAACAATAATAGTATAAGATAGCAGAATAAGCTTTTTTAATTAAATAGGCGTGGTTAATGACCAGAAAATTCATTTATTTAAATTTTTCAGGATCGAACATTATTCTTCAGATGACGTTGGTTTATCAAAATACAGGTTCAAGGAAGTTACTTAATTTATTAACGACGTTTTGAATGTGACAACATTCATTTTCAAGTTATAAAAAGCATTGATAAGCACATGATACACGTAAATATGATACAACACGAAAATTTGGAACCGTGAAAATAATATCAAAACAATCTCAAGGTTCAAAAATCCGGTAGTTATAAGATGGACAGCTGGAGTCCAAAATGTAGAGATGAGGGCTTCAGCTATCGTCGGTCGGATATGTCGGGCCACTGCAAGATGACGATGCTGGTGTGTTCCTCCAGCACAGTGGAAGTTGTTGTCAAGGGTGTCACGGAGCCTGTTGAATTCATCAGGGATATTGAGATAAAGTTGCTCAATTGTAATATTTTGAGACCTGGTCTGGTTGTAATATTAATTGTTCGAACCTGAAAATTCTAGTTAATGAATTCTCTGGTCATTAATCACCCGTGTTTAAACATTAATAATATGTACACTATATCGGCCCACAATCGTTGCACTCTGTCGTAAAATTCATTCGTCTCTAGCTGTAAAAATGTTCTCAAATTTCTACTTTCTTTCAAAAATAGTTTAACCGAGAAAGCATTGAAATTTCTAAGACTTTGGTCGAATTCATCTTCAGTCTATGTATGTAGTGCATTTATTGCAGATTTCATGGAAGACCGAAGAGTATATCTTCTTATCAATTTTCTTCTTGCTTTACTTTTCTGAATTCGGCAAATTGAACTTTTGAAAGGGCTTGACAATTCACTCACAAGGTTTTCAAGGGACATTTTATTATTATTTCCAGCGTTTCAAATGCAACTACATTCTTTATCAAGCAGTGGGAGAGTTTTTGCAGCATTCGAAATTGAAATATTTAAAAAACGTTAGCAAACAAAAAAAAGGGTATTATTGATGCAGATTGAAAATCAAAGCTTTAATTGCAAGAGCAGTGTCAACGTCCGGACATATCCTGTGGTTTGTAAATTTGTAGCTGGAGACTAGTCCTTGATGATGAGAGCCTCAGCTTTACGACGCTGGTGAAGGCCTCCTATACAATCTATACAAAAAGTCGCGACCATTACAAGAAATCAGATTTGCTAACATATATTCATGCACCCAGAAGGTTTCTGATATCTCCAGAATGTAAATTGCACCAGTTTGACCAGCACGACTTTGAGCCGCCGCCTAACATGCCACCTCCAGACCGGAGGACCGAAGAACCACATGAGAGAGGCTCATAATGAGACCTTCACTCGCGCGACGTTGGGGGCCTTAGTTCACCAACATCATCATGCGGTGCCCAGGTGCTACAAGACTGGCGATAGCCGAGGCTTTCATCATACAGGATGAGTCTCAAGCTGCAAATTTAAAAACCAGCGGGTTAGTCACGACGTTGAAACTGTTCTCATAATAATTGAAGCTTTGATTTTCAATTTGTATCCATAATACCCTTTGTTTGTACTAGCGTCATTTGAAAATTTCAATTTCGAGTGTGGCCAAACTCATCACCTACCTACTCATCATTACCTGATGATGAATGTAATTGAAATAAAAACATCGTAAATTATGATAAAATATCCATTTGAAACCTTATATTTCAATTTTCAAACCCTATCTAAAGCCTTATTTGGCGAATTGAGAAAAAATGATAAGAAAATTCCCTATAAGAAATACTCTCCAGTTAAAATTTTGAGATTATACCTGGGCAGGGCGTAACCGAGCCTGCCGCGCGTTAGCCGGACAGAGCCATGAAAATATTAACTGCCCAGTTCTCCAAAGCAGCGCTGCCCCACGGCTAATATAAAGAAAAACTATGATATCCCGGCAGAGCCGGGGTCATATGTTCAAAACTCTCCAAGTGAACGTAAGAACTTACGCTCTATTTTCTTGTCTATGATTGGTGGATTTTGCTTGAAAGGCCGTCAATGATTGGCTGATGAACTTACAATCTCTTAACTTTTTTGAATGTATAGGCCCCGGAATGCAACGCTGTTGGGCGCTGTCACCGAACCAAGCGGTTAAATATATTGTTTAGGCCGTAAATTACATGAAGGCTGAGAAGGGCTTAAGAGAAGTACGGAGGTAAGACTTGCAAGCAGGGTTTACTTTATCTAGTAATCTAGTTCATGTGACATAACACACTACTTTGGATAAATTTCCAATTCAAGTTGTGGTAATTATACCATGTCGATTTTAATACTTTGAGTTACGTAATTATTTAATTTGCTTCTCCGGTTTGAACACCTGAAACATGAATGTGCAGGAAACGTTGTTGATATTATTATCAACTAATTAGATGCTATAAAACTCATGCTACTGACTAATAGTTAAATAGCTCAAAGCAACATCAAAAATTAATAATATTTTTATTTAATGCAAGACTATCGTGAACTTCTTCCTAGTTGACATTCAAGGCATTTCCAATGAGGCTGATTTAGTGAATGAACATAATGAGAAAAAATGCGATTTAAATTGAGCTCTATTATATAATCTTTATCAACTATATATATATATATATACAGAATTAACTTGAAAATTGAATTAGAAGATATCGAAGAACCGGCATTTTGCTTGCTCAAAAATCATGAGAAGTTGTATGAGAAGCACTGCTTATCTGCCTCCATTATTTAACGATATGGATCACGAACATTTAAGGGGATCGACCTGGCTAAAATCGATCAATTTTGGCTTTTCCGGTTTTTCTACTCATCTTAAAGCTGGAATTCTGCTCTTTCAAATGGTACCACTGCCATCTCTCTACGTGAATATTTACGTTCATGACGGCTCTTTAAACGGAGGCGGGTGGGAGAGTTCTTTAAGTGTCGCGCTCTCCTCAACATTCACACTTATTGTCACGGAAAACCTATCTCCTCCTAGAGTTTTCAAGCTACAGCAATGAGACATATACCGTTCGATTCGTAAAGACCAGGTCTATCGACTCCATCATTTCTTTTTTTGAATTTCGGTCTGGTTCGTTTTTTATATGGGGAAGAAGGGGGCGGGGAGGGGTGAAAAATGTAAAAATGTGTAAAAATGGGAAGAAACGTCATAAAAAAAAACTAGGTGGAAAATGAAAAAAAAGGAATGATAGAGTCGATAGATATGGTCTTTACGAATCGAATGATACGTGTCTCGATGTTGTAGGATGTTATTTGTGGGAGGAGATAGATTTTCTGAAGTACTCTGAAGTACCCCTTTTTAGCCGTTTTCTATGAATTTCACGTTTTCTATCAATTTTTTCGAAAAATTTATAGGAGCAAAATGTTTTTATTTTCACATTTTACGTATGTATGTGAAGTTTCATGACAATCGGATAATAACTGTAGAAGTTTTCAAAATGCCAGGTCGATCCCCTTAACGAACGTCTATAATGTGGACATTTCTGCTTCATCGCGGCTTTGTCCTGACTCTACGTCGCCCTATATAGCCGGCAGCGGCCGACTCTATTCCATTCCCTCAAATTTTAAGTGGGTCTCTGGTCTTCAATGAAACCTGCATTAAAGAACAACTCCTTTCAATTGTGACACCAATGTGGTGTATATATGTATATGTGTTATGTCATTATATTGAAAATATAATTCAGTACTCACTGCAATGAGTGACAGAGAGCGCATTTTCTCGTCGACAAAAACGTGTAGTCACGGACAGACAGACAGACGGACAGACGGACATGACGAGCGTAATGGTGTATTTTTTCATAAATGAGAAAATGCGCTAAAAAATCATAATCACTGAAGTCCACGAATTTTTCAATCAGATTTTTCTACTCCGAAAATATTTTTACTAATTTTAACATGTTTTGTAGGCAACTAAAAACTAAGAAATCGTTAATAATTGAATTCTTATCTGAATATGTTGATATTGTTTTTGTCTCAAAAAGGCACTGCACTTCTAAAGATATTTTTTCTAGGTGTCCAATTGTAATCCGGCATCATCCAAGATTTCCGTTTTTTTAACATCCTGGCCACAAACCTCCTCTTTTTTTACACTCATACAATTGAATTTCTTTCGAACGCTCTTATTTTCGACTGGGACTTGCTCGCATTCATCGTGCGCGGCTGAACAAAACACTCTCTGCATATAAGTGATGTATGAAGATGTCTATGCCAGCAGCCTATTGAATTTATGCATGAGTCTTGGCAGCACAAAACCCTGGAGACTAAACGCTCGGTGTGCCAAAATGCAACCACTTCTCCTGTTAATTGATTGCGAAAAAAATTATGCGAGTTGATTCTTTTTTGCACATTTACACATTGATAAAATAAGTAGGGGAATGGAAATATGACTAGACTTTATTGTAAATATTAACACAATTAGAGGGGGTGTTCGTGTATATTTGAGCATAAAATTGGTTTCACAGGTATTGATACATTTCAATTTCCTGTAACCTTATGAACTATATTGACGGGATGTACTTCAATTCCTCTATCTAGAATATAGTTTATCACAATTCCATATGAATATTAGCATTAACACAAATTGCATAAATATCAAAATTCGCGCGCGCGTAAATTGGATCTCTGAATATAAGAACCTTCCCTAACAAAATTTAGAGTCGCCCCAGCTTCTGGGAATCCAAATCAGAAGCTGCCGCGTCTGTAAATTTTCACTGGGTTGCATTTTAAATTATCGTCCAAACCGCAAAAAAATACGTAATTTATTATGTGTTATTTCGGCGAAAAGAAAACTAATGAATCGATTTTTTATTGCTAAGAAATGGAGAGGATAAATGCAAATTGCAGAAACCAAATGAGGGGACCTGAGTTTCCCGAAGATTTTTTCTACATTTCAGAGTGGAGTCAAATTTGCTCTAAAAATCGCGATAAAAATTGAAGCTTGGAGCCGAGACTTCTATGGAGCTTGCAGGAGGTTTAGACCGGCAACAATGGCTTGGAAGTTGCGCTCAACGGCATAAATTTCGTGAAAAATTCTGAAAAATTAAACCAAGCCGGCAAAAAGCCACCACAGCCTGTCTTTGCAGTTCATTTTTGGAGGGCGGAAAGAAAATTTTGGCTTTCCTTCAATGTGTATCAAGTTCTTTTGAAGCTAAGTACGCAATTTAAAAAATCAAGTACCTGCGATCATTGAATATTATAAAAGTTTCCTATCAAACTAGGACAAGAAGGTTTATATTATATATTGGAGTTGAGTTCTGGCAGTGATCGAGGACGCACGTAGTGTTTGCGGGTCCCAACTTTCTCACTTTTTACTATGCCGGTTTGACTTATCTCGCGAATTTTGTACCGAAACGATTTCAGTGAAAGGTTCAATTTTAGTGCAGTTCAATCAAAAATGTGCGAATAGTGAGAAAAACGGCTAGTACAAGTGTTTTATTCCCGACAAATTCTAGTGCGTGAAACGAGGGCAAGTTTTTGAAACCCTCGGCGACTGCCTGAAACCGGAGAAGTTAGAACAATAGGTGCCTTGACGATGCTCAGGCCTCGCCTTCCTATACCCTCCCCACTCTCTTGGCCCCTACACCTCCCCCTCTCCACCCGCCTTGCGCGTTTGATACCTTGATTTCTCCACCACACCTCTGTGTTTCCCTCGCCAGCTGCAGCTCAGCTGTTTTTCCAGCCTTAATTTTCGAGGGAACTTTACTATACTCAACTCAATTCCATTGTTAACCCTTTAAAAAAAATTCATCGAAAGGACTACTTTGAATTTAGTTAGTATAGAGATAGTCTGGAACTGGAAGATATGCTCTGTGAACCATCACATGTTTTATATGAGGAGACTTATTCTTTTTAATACAACAGCATGATTCAGCACAATGCCATTACAAATAAATTGTAAATTCAACAACTGTGAATGACATTTGAATTATCCATGCAAGTCATTCAGGTACCTTCATCAAAAACCATACTACTTAAGGTTAAATCAAATATCATTTTTCAATTCCATAATGGATATTAGATACACTTTTTCAAAAACTGGGTGAAAGTGATTGTTCCACTGGTAATTCAAAAAAGGTCACAATGTGCCTTCATATTAATTGCCAGAGGTTAAATTATATGTATAAGGCAATGGTCACAGATAAAATGTCATTTATGTCATTGGGCCTCATAGTATTTTTTTGCAATTGATACATAATAAGTGACAATAAATGTGTAGAGTGGTTGGCCAATGCTGAGATAGATATGGCCTAAGGTTAACAAGGTCACCGAATTGAAAAAACTTCTGATTCATGTACAGGTGGCTTCTGGGCAAAATTCCAGTCCAGTTCTGATTAATGAGTTGGAATTTACTATACTTCTTGTAGACGTGTAGTACCAAACCATACATCCATCTCACCAGCAGGGTGGAATTTAGGAGGGGTGAACATGTGCACATATCATATTGGAGCAAAAATATGTACCTAATTTAATTTTACATTATATATCAGAAATTTTTTGGAACTGATCATATTTCTAGGCTAGGTCAATCTTGAATATATGAGCTCACGTTCTCAGAATTCCACCCTGCTGATACACATATTATTAACCAGTAGTACCATATATAGTAGTATCATTCAAGATAAAATATTTAGGCACTGTCAAACCAACACAAGTTGCCATTGTACTTAATTAAGTCTCCATTTTCCAATAGAAACAATATGTTTAATAAACTGAAGTAATTTCTGATTTAACTTCTATCACTAACTCAAACACAATAATTTTAAAATAACAATTTCTGACAAGTAAAGCGTTTAACTGTTAAACTGTTTATGTCAAGCATTTAGTGCATTGACAACTCAAGTCTCACTAATATTAGAAGATTTAATTGCAATATGTGACTAATATAATAAGTAGCTACAGTCATAACACAAGTACAAAACATAATTTCATTTCATAACAATTCACAACATTATTTATGAATTGTGCTTGTCTGCCTGAATTATATGGTTATACCATTACTATAAATAAAATTGGGGACTGATCTGCAGCAGATATTACCCAAAACCAAGAATCATCAGGGTAAGTAAGACAGATTTGTTGTTTTTTTGCAACATCAAGCTGATCAGATCATCAGGGTAGAACAACTTTGCACATTGAAACTTACAGGTAGAACTGTGGAATTGTATAAATTATCCCATCCCAATAATGGTTCACATATTCAATGTCAATCCAACTGATTCACTTGCTGGTTCCAAGAATATCAGCTTCTTGTTTGTTCAAAACTTCAAATATTACCCCACAGTCTCACTCAATATGAGACAGTAAAACCCACACCATCCTGTTAAGCAGAGTATAACTCGTAAGCAAAAATTCCTAATTGTTTTCTAGCCTCAGCCCTCAGTCACACTAAACGAAACTCTGATTCACTGTAAAAATGTAATGTTTTTGCCTGTTTTGATTTATATTTTTAGGAATCATAAATAATGCAAAAACACTGACGTCATAGCGACAAAGCCGGTGATGGTGTCATGGCCGCCAGGCCGCAACGCCTTTTTGACTGATGAATGCAATATAATAAGTTCATTCTATTACCTAATCTATTTCATTCAGTGTATACGTTAAATTACGACTAAAAATGCACTGCATACGAAATTATATTATGCCTAACGATAACTCACAGGAGCAGTTTCAACCTTCAGTGATTTTTATTATGGAATACGAGCTAACATGGGAATCGCCCAGGTCTAGGAGGTTGACCTGTGCGGTGGGATCGCCATTACTAATCCTGAGTAGTCAAATAATGGTGATACCACACAATTAACAAATGAAACAGGTACAAAAGTCGCGAAAGACACTAAAAAATTATCCTGATCCCACATTGCAACTTTTTACGCTGAATAAACCTAATTTTGACCAAATTTAAACAGGTAAGACAAAGAAATATGCACACACCACACGCGCATTTCCACACGAACGTGAAACAGCTACCGGCTACCCCGCCTATCCGATGAGCACGAGTCAAAACAGAAACTCATTAAGAGCGTTTAGTCAAAAGAAGATCCACTGTAGTTTTATTTATATCAAATTTGTAACGGTTACACACCTAATTGGAATGTAGAACGTTACATACACAGATTTGAGAGAAGATATGAAAATATTCTATTGCTGGTAATAATTGTCGATGTGAAGCTATGAGATAACTCCTGAAGAAACAACTGATTAGGTTGTGAATTCAACGGGACCAATCTATTAATATATAAACATCTAGATATTAAAGTGCTTCTGCTGCGGTATTTTGTCTCTGATCCATGACCAAGCCATGATTTGGTGAATGATGCAATACACCAATTAATGATGAAGATCGTGAAGGTCGAATAGTTTTCAGGATAAATGACAATAACTTAGATGGTAACGGATCGATAAAAACGCACATACAGAGTTCGAATAATTTAATTATTTTGATCAGTTGCTTACTTTTCGCTTTTTAAATATAATTCAATGTATTAGGATGATACGTTACCTCAAGTAATCTGCGTTAATTGCGGGCCAAATTGTGAGCTCAACTTGTAGTCTACACATGCATGTCTACCTACAATTTCACACAACCACTAAGAAGTATCAAATCATAGTTATCTATTTCCCGAATATAAAAACCTAGATTACATAATATTTTGAATGACATGTAATCGTTCCACAAATGTAATGTGATATGAGAATTTATGATTCTACTAACCATTAATGAATATTAATAATATTACTCTGCGTATCTATCACAATTTTTGACCGACCTAATTATAGGGGCATACTTATAGGGGTCTGGTCGGGTAGTGTAGGCGTAATTACATTACGAGTTGACAGAATTAAATAAAATATTCACAATAAAACGAACACAATCAGTTTTTTCTTCTAATGTATCCTGATGGTTTCTTTGTTCGAGTTAACTAACGGTTATAACTTTGTTTCGTTACCCTGGAAGAGAAAACTTAGAAGATTCAACATCAGGAAGGTAAAGTTAAATTTTGTATGTCGAATAAGGTTGAGATAATTATGATATCAATTAAGTTTTGGCCATCTTAGAAATGCAGTGGATGCCATAATTGACGCTCAAACAACAATATTAGTTATAGTTAGTGAAACAAAGTTACTGAATACTTCACGAAACTACCATTTGATGACTTATTCGTGATTTATATTTCATTTCAAATAAAATAATATAACTAAGAACAGAACTCACGGCATTAAATTTTATTGGTGGTTTTTCAAAACGTATTGAGAATGGCCACTCGTAGTAAATCTACAGTGCATCATCAATGAATAGGAACCTTCAAATCATTGATGGAACGTCAGTAAACTTCGCCTGCAGTCACGCAACTTCTCGATTTATTAGTGTTTTACTATCGTGTGATGGCTGAAGAGGCCACACATCAGTACGCCACTAATAATCCACCTGGCCCACCTCATAATCATAGGTGCTCCACTCATAATTTTTATTTGGGAGGCCGGTTACATTACCATCACACGTGATCAAAATATTTGAGAGGGTTGTTACCAGAAGGTTGGAGCAGTACATGGAAGAAACTGACCTTTTCAACAGAAGACAACACGGTTTTAAACGAAATCGTTCCTGCTTGTCTCAGCTACTGGAGCATCACCACCAAATCCTGGCCATGCTGGAGGAGGGGGCCGGGATGGACGTGATGTATTTGGACTTCGCGAAAGCGTTTGACAAAGTTGGCCATGGAGTGCTCTTCAGAAAATTACGACTTCTTTTCAGAAAGCTTCCTAACGGAAAGACTACAAGCTGTCGTTGTAGGAGGCTCGAGATCGAGTGAGGCTAGGGTGAAGAGTGGAGTACCACAGGGAACGGTACTCGGCCCAATCCTCTTCCTCGTTCATATCGCCGACATAGATGTGGCAGTGAATCACGCCTCTGCATCGTCATTCGCGGACGACACAAAGATACCAATGACCATAACGGATAAGAGAGACTGCAAGAGGTTGCAAGAAGACCTCGCTGCAATATATGACTGGGCCCAAGTGAACAACATGCAGTTCAACGGGACCAAGTTTGAGGTTTTGATGTGGTACAGAGGTAGCGGAAGAGCTGGTATAGAGCACCGCTACCTAGCACCTGACAACTCGGAAATCTAGGAGTGTTGATGAATACTCGGGTCAATTTTGGTGATCACATAACGGCAAAAACCGCATGATGTAGGCGACAGATGGGGTGGATCTGGCGGACGTTCAGAACTAGAGAAGCGGAACCAATGATCACACTCTTTAGAGCCCTTGTAATACCAATTCTTTAAAACTGCTGCCAGCTCTGGACCCCGTTCACACTCAGCGCAGTGCGACAACTGGAAGGTGTCCAGCAAACCTTCACTTCCAGGATCAGAGAAATGGAAGAGTTGAACTACTGGGAGAGGTTAATTAACGAAGAACAGATTTTCATCTATAAATAGAATATCACTTATGATGCAATATTACAGGGTTAAGGTGCCTGGGTAGGGTCGCCTGCCAAAGAACACCACTGCCCTGTATGTAATGGACCATCATGATTCCTGCCTTCCGGAACGTAGCCTTCAACACTTCTGGACAATCATATCTCGGCCGTGAGTCTAACCAGCCCTCGGTCGAACGGCCACTCGTCGAAGGACGATAAATTTTGGAACAGAACTATGATATCTGAAGCCTAACCTCAGATGCGGTGAACATAAAATTACGTAACTTAACAATGCCCGGAAGTCATAATCGATCCGCGGCCTGGTGGTGCACGGCAGGTTCTATGCAAGGCCGGAGGAGGACAAAGCCGAGTGGTTCACGGCTGATTGGTTGATGTCTGGAGAGATCCAAGGCGTTTGATTCCGGGCTTATTGGTGCACAAAATTGTTGGTGCATGGCTGCGCTTCCCCTGGAATATCACTGCAGAGATGTGAGAGGTATGTCATTCTGTACAAATGGAAGATGTTAACCAGAATGGGGCCAAACTTCAAACGAGACCTTTAAGATTGAGAGACATCACAACGAGAGAAGGGGCAGACTATGCAAGATCCCCCACAACGTAACAGATCTGCTGTCAGATTCCAATTCCTGCATGAAGGATCACTTTCCGTTGCAGGGCCGAGGCTGTTTAACGTACTACCAAAGGATCTAAGAGAGGGGGATTTCACCCTGGAGACCTTCAAGAGACGACTGGACGTGTTCCTGGGCACAATCCCTTATCGACCTCCTTTGCAACACTACCAGCGGCGAGAAGCAAGCAACAACATCGTGCATCAGCTGACCCAAATGCGGGTGGATGAGCGATAATCAGAGGCGGCGATCCATAACGTACAGGAGAGTTCGGCCTGGGACTGCTACGTCCAAAACAAATACCAAGGACCAAGAAGTAGGAGTTCAATCACTGAGAGAAATTTCTTAATTGGCATTCGCATTCTAATTTTGCGGTCTGTCAGACGAAAAGGTTATAGTTTATGACAATAATTTATTGCTATATCAGGGTACTTACGGGTCACCTGTGACCTTCCAATCAACATCGGGCCACCACATTCTGGCTGCCATAGTCACCATAGGCCGAACATGCAACTTAACAATGTTTCCTGAAGGCGCCGTACCACTCAGCACCCCCATATATCTTAACTGGATAAGAGACACCATATCTGCACAAGGTAAATTTAATTTATATAATTGACAAAATAATTATTCTGATAATTTGGTATTGTTTGTTGGAATCAACTCATTTGACACAATGTTTTTGGCACTTCAGTGAATATTTTGTTGTGAATATGTTGCAGACTGTTATTTTTAGTCTTACAAGGATATTATTTTGTCAGTGAACTTACAAATTGAACTTTGAGAAGGCGTTGGGGTAATTCCATGTCCATTTGTACCATTATAACATTGTAAGTGTTGTCTGCAGGGACTCATATGACAACTTGCGTGTTATGAAGAGTCACACGTTCAGTTTCAACAATTGTAATTTAAACGGCATAATTTTGCGAAAAATGAGACAAAATAATCTAAAATTTGTCATCTGGTTCCATGGACTGCGGAGCAGGCCAACGCTTAGGTATCTGTGCCAATCTGTGCAAACTATTGTTTTTTTTTCATTTATATTTGGCTACACCGCGCCATCATCAAGATAAACTTTGATACGCACAGATCAATTTTACTCTCATGTGGTGCGAATAAAAACGATTTATGATGAGCAGGGGCAGGGTGTGGCGTGAAGGTGCGACGTACAGACGACAGCAGCTGGCCATGGCTGGTAAGATGTGGTCTTGCTTCTCGGGGCTGTAGATGACAGTTCACGAGTTACTCTTATAGTAGTTCGTAAAGTTGACAATTTATGAATTAAAACATCAACATAGTCATTTCCATCAGTTTTTATTTGTTGTGCTATTTCTTCTTATTTGGCGCATACTTACTCTTATTCATATTAATCGATAATGAGTCGTGGTATGATCGTAAACATATATACATTATATGCGTATGTATTACCCACTTAAAATTAAACTCTTCGATCTCTGATACATTTACCTTGGTCAACGATATTCCTACCTAGTGGTTTGCAACGGTGTACCTCTGTCCTGAGGGCACACAGCGCTCACCCAGCACCCCCCAGCACCCCCGGCACAAAATATAGCCATGCATATAATCACCCGCTCTGGAGCGGCTTTGGCAGTGCACAGCGACTGTTTAGCCTGACAGTTTTTAGACAATTTAAATTTATTTTTATTTTCCTCGCCGAGATTACTGATACTTCATTCTTACATTGAGAGGTTATATAGGCATTAGCAAGTCGATATTCCAACCGTAAACACTATGAAAACGTTAAATCCAAACTAAGAAGCAGTGGCACAGCAGTTTTTGAACAGTTCAATTTTCATTAGATTTATGAAACTGGAGGCTTTTTATCATTTATTGGCTTTGTACAAAAGTTAACTAGGTTTAATGTACATTTAGGATAGAATTTTTTTGCTACAAGCCGATTGATTCGTCGTTTCACAATGGGCACTGTCGAACGTAAACGTTTCTGTCTGAATAGTTGTTCAAACGGGAAAGGAAACACAATTTTTCCGTAATTCGAAGCTTTAAAATAATGACGTGATTTAAAAATTGTAACTGGAACCAGAAATGGGCACAAAATGCCGTATTATGTCACATGAATCAGATTAAGGATCCCAGTTAAAATTTTGAGCCGAGACCGGCGCCGGGTTTAGCCGGGCTGGTCGCGCTTTAGCAGGATGGAGCCGTGAAACTATAACCGGTCATCTATCCCTAAAACTGCGCTGTGCCATGGCTGATATAGAGACAAAATTCTAGCAGCTCCGCAGGGCCGGAACTCGGCGCCGTTGCAGCGCTGGTACTTGGATTGCCCGGCAGGGAGCTGAACAGAGCAGCTAAGAAGGCCGTGCATGGGGGGGGGGGCATTGAGAAAGGGAGGAGGGGTAGGGGTTGGAAACAGCTAGTGGCGGGAGAATGAACTTCATCCTTCATCTAGTTCATTCGCATAGTACGTTATTTTGGGTCAATTTCTGGAGCCAGTTATGATATTTATTTCACGTCAGTATTATAATACTTTGAATTACGTAAGAATTTTATATGCTCTTCCTGTTTTAACACGCAAACAGAAACATTTACGGTCATTCACGCGTTGCCAAAGCGAGATATCAATCAGTTTACCATGAGAAAGTTTTCTAACTTGGATTTGAGTGTTTCTATTGACAGAAATTCAATTGTCGTACAAAAGGAGTTATATCAAAGCACTGGTGATATTCATCATTGATAGCCCATTATTGTGAATTAAATATATTTCAATCATATAGAGCCTGATTATACCATTTGCACTTTCATTGCCTTAGTCAGTGAGTGATATATATAAGAGTTCAAGAACACTTCATACAAAATTTTATCCTTTTTTGCTCTAGTAGTTCAGGGCTGATTTTTTTCATTTCAAGTAAATAAAAATTTCAATCACAAAAGAGCAACAGTTCCTATGATAATATACTATAAGTATATTATCATAGGAACGGAAGATAGAGAAGGATGAACGTCTTGAAAAACTGTACTTTCTGCCGTCTGAACACTGTCACATCACTGTTCTTGACAGTGTTCAGACATCACTGTCAAGAACAGTGATGGAAACAAATCTTATATTTGTTTCCATCTATTGGTTTGCAGCTCGTTGCTGGAAATATATGGAGGCAATTTGAGAGCGCATTCGTTTCGAAATTATTTATTCGATGACGGGGTTCGGGATGAAAAGATTCGTAATTACGAGAAACTTGACAGAATTTGGAATGAAAGGAATCTGAATGTATACATTTTCAAAGTGCAAGGGTTTCTTTAGAAAAACTAGGTTAAACGGCTTGTTTCCAATTAAAAGACACTAATAATGGATGAGAATTCATTCATAAAATATAGATATTTCTTCTTTCGTTTCTTGGTCATCTTTTTGTCACAAGGCATCACACACTGGAGGTCATTTTCACTTTTACGTTCATTTTTTTCAAATGAAAGCTTCCTTTAGCTTGAGGAATCCAGTTAATTATATTCGAAAACATTCATTGCCTCATAACTTAATCGAAATACAGACTTCTTATTCGTCTTGTGGAAACGTTTGATTTACATTTTAAGTTATTGCCACCGTAAACTTCTCTCGTACTATTGTAGTTGTTTCTTCACTTCTTCCTCCAAAGGCTTTCGAATACACATGATATTTTGATGGCTGGAGATCCCGACTTTTCTAAGCAATAAAAAACCCTGAAAATCGAGAATCTTTCCTTAAAATTGGCTTAACAAGCATATGGGAGCTTTTGTAAGAGGTAACCCTGCAGTTGGTAGCTGGAACACGCGATGCTATGTAGATATACTTTTATTCTAATAGCATACATACATTGTTAATACGCGCTCGAATGAACAATTGGTATTTATAGACCAGGCTTCAAGCAAACTCACAAAAGCATGACAAAATTTTCTAAAATAAATTACAGTCTAAGATTTTGCAGTTAGAAAATATATGAAATCTTTGTTAATGACGTATTCTGATCTTGAAAATGTATTCAAGTTCATCTTATTATTTCAGGGGTCATCAGGAGCTCCATTAGTAACCAGGAACTCAGCAGGTCGATATGAGCTCGTCTCCATCGTTACTTCTGGCACTTCCTCATGTGACGTTGATGAGTCGCACGAAATATCCGTACCTCTCGGTGTACCTGAACACGTCGAGTGGCTTGCGAAAACTTTGTACGGATCCGAGGTTATTTTATTCTGAATAATTAAATGCCTATATATTCAACTCGTACTCATGAACTAGATAAGTCATTGAATTTTCAATCAGACTCTCAAGGGAGTACATTTATAATCAGTTTTATTGTCACCGCAAAGCTGTAAGTAAATTGTAGTAGGTAAAGCTGCATCTTTCATGTGCTTGCTTTTCCATGCATGAACCTGCAATTATTGTCACTTTTCCGTAGTTTTATCAACCGCGAGAATGTATTGACCTGATGGGCAAGGTTTACTCCTACTAAGTGCCAAGGTGAAATGAAAACTACATGATACACCAAGAGTAATTATTGGCAAACGGGTAATGCAGTAGAGATCAGATAGCCAGGGATTGTAATTACAATACTCTCCTGATTGACCCCGGACATCAGGCGTCTCATTCTATTCATTATAATAATTATACTCTAAGGTTGGATCATCTGTAATTTTTTGAGGCATAATATTAACTAGGCGTGGTAGAGATTGATGGAAAAGTACTCGACCAGAGTTAGCATGGACATTCTTGGATGGGTCTCGAGGTCTACCACTTATTTGTTGCTCTTCCACTTTCCCTGGTGGCGCTAGCAACCTTCACAACAGAGTGCAGCTTAACCTTCATAAACTTTGACTAAATATACTACATAACTTATTTCGATGATGCTTCTCGTTTCTAGTACATGCTGATATCAAGAACTCCAGGATAGTTCTCCGCAATTTTAAGCAGCGAAAACTAAACCATTGTTAGATAGGAAACACCTGTACAGACGAAAGTTCCAAGTATTTTTTGTCGTTGTCGAACTCATGGCGAACCCTTCAGCTCATTCACATATAATTATATCACTCCCAATGATGAGCTTACCATGAATGATTTTTATTGTATTTTCTGCGCGATAGACGTTCTGAATTTCTCAAAATTCAGCCGTATTCATTATTTAGTCACAATTGAATCTAAGTTTGCGCAGGCGAATCGTCTGAAAATTCGACTAAATTCTTATAAGTAAGAAGGAGAAAAACTTTTATTTGTGTAATAATTAAAACTGGCTTCAAAAAATTTGTCAGCGTTATTCCTGCTTTCAATGAACGTCTTGCTGCATAATTTCATTCCGACAATACATTGCAGTTAACGGTTGTTTGAATTCGTGTCCTTGTTAAATTTGGAAATAAAATTAGGTTCATTTTATTGACCGTTCCCATCATCTCTTGTACGAACGGATCAATCGACGTGATAATTGACCGAGTATTATATGCAAGCGAAATACTAAAAAATGACAGCAACTACTAAATTATAGCAACAGAGAGAAAATATGTAATTTTTTGCAACGTTACATGATCAGGCCATTCAACATATCTACTTTGGTGACAACTAATCCGCTGAAAAATTTTTCCAGAAAAATGCTAAAGTTGGAGTTACGAGTTTTACAGTAAGAGAGACTGTTAGTCGAATTCATCAAGGAAACATTGGGATCTGTAAAATTGAATCTCTTTCAGAGTTACCTCAATAAAGAAGGGATAAATATATGAGCTGCGATAACGCCATTAGCTAAAGCTAGACAAGGGCCATGAAGCCATCAATGCCAAGCAAACAGGCACATTGCAGCCCGGCCTTGCTATGCGTGATTATTATAGATTATTGTTCAGTGATTGAGTTATAAATATCATCCCATCTTCTGTAAATATAACACCATGATTGTTCAACCGCCGCTCAATGTTTCAAACTACCGTACTGCTGTAGCGCGAGATACCTGGTCGACTCGCAGTCTCAAAAACACAACGAAGCCTTTGAGAGTGAGACTATATATGGGGATGAAGTTCCATATACGTCGGTATTAGTTTTCATATTTTTTTTATATTCGGCGACCTGATTGCCTGGACATTTGCATGGACATTTGCTCTATTAACATTTGCTCTTCCACTCAATTTTAAATGGTTTTTAAGCAAAAAATGCCCGGAAACCCCGCACGAAGTTTCAGTCTCTGTTATTTCGTCTGTAAATGCTGTAAAAGTCGACAAGTTCGTATCGGACAAGAGAACAAAATTGTAGTCAGGATTATCGAACTCGTAGTTTTCTTATATATTAATATCTCGATAATCCATAAAATTACTATCCAGTGGATAGTAATTTTACTGGTGGATCCATAAAATTACTAAGTTCGAGGGTCGGTGCATTTTCATCATCACCAAGCAAGACGGGATCACTCGGTAAAGATAAGACAAGATTTTGAGGATGCTGCACAAGTCCGGATTCTGTCTCGCTTTCAAAGATCATGCTTGGGAGTTCTGTTCTAACCATTAAGGCAAGAGGTTCCTTGTGCTGAGCTCCCGTGACAGTAGCCGGCTTCGGCCGGCTGCTACGTTATCTTTCTAGAACTATCTTTCTCGAACTTTGAAAATGCCGTACTATCCCGCTCCGAGGCGTTGAGCCGGCGGATGCCATGGTACGACCAGCTTAAGTGAAATTCAACCCCTGAAGTTCTGAACACCTATAAATGCTCCCGGCGTCTAACTGCCAAATTTCGTTACAAAGATTTTAAGATGCCTCCATGTGTGGTTAGTACCCCCTGCCCTGGAGTGGGGCTATCTGCCATGGAGTGGGGCTATCTGCCCTGGAGTGGGACTTTCTGCCCTGGAGTGGGGCTATCTGCCCTGGAGTGGTGCTCTCCGCCCCGGTGTGGTCTCTACTTTGGTGGCCCCGTTCTGCAGCCCTTCAGCCATTGGGAATTCTTGAGTTTTTTTTCAAGACACCCAATCTTGTTCATGAAAACATAATTCGGGCAAGTTCCTTCAACTGTTCTGACATGGGGCCGCATTGAACCAGTCTTCAGAGGCTCCCATAAATTCCAATTAAAGAAAGAAGATTACGCTTGCATGCTTTGCGCAAACAACCCCAGTTCGACAACGGTCATAGATCTGGCTTCCAAAGCGCTAGAACACCTCCATACCATTGCTGAAGAACAATCTGCTTAACTGCAAGTCAAGTTAGAGGCCACTACATTGACTGGGGTGTTAACACGCTCCTTCATCATGTACTTAGATGGATGTCGAGAATACCTCAATTTCGATTGTCCTCCGACACAATTAAAGAACTTTTCCTTCGCCATCAAGCTTACTGAAGGCTGTTCACTGAAAATTATAATATTAAAGTTCAAGTTCCTCATAACACCACTACTATCTGAATTAGGACCCGAACAGTGATGCCAGTCTAAATCCGCAGCCAACCGGAAGTCCACATCGAAAACGTAACGATTTTGTGATCGAAACGATACTTACTGGCGTAAGATAGAAACCATTTGCCACTGCAAAGGGTATGAGGGACAACTTCATTGTTACAAAGAACATCGCAACAACACACGATGAGTACTTTAGAACTGGCTTCTACTGTCTCTCCAATCTACCGAAAATTCTGTGCAAGTTAAAGCTGGGGACTTGGTGCAAGTCCAGCAGAATGGCACTGGCTGCATGCATTGGGTCGGCATTGCGCGGTATTGCAGCTGAAGTTCAAAGTGATTCTATTAATTCCGTTTCAGCTTTATGAGAATTCATGGGCTTTTTGTTCTGGCCGACTTTTTCGAGTATTAGTTGTAAGGTTTCGTGCAAAATTATATCTTTTACCGTTTGCATTTGCTCAAGAAAGAAATTGTGCATGTAACGAGAATGCAAAAAGGAGTGTAAAGCATAATGGATGGCTATTCCCGAGCTGTGTGACGTTGCCTAAAAACGGGACATCGTAAGGTAGACAACCAGCAGCACTAGCGGGATGGACAATTTGCAGAACGCGATTCTTGCTCGTTCTATCCAAATTGCACTCGCCAGTTACCGCATTCACCTCATTGAATTCTTTTGACAGCAAAATAGCGTCTGAACTGTCTACGTATGTCTAAAATTGCCGAAATACTGACAATTCATCGGAGAAATCTTTGTCTTTAATGAACTCAAAACTCTCAACGAAGTCACTGTAAAGAATGGGATTTCGGATTTCAGCATCACTGAGAGCTTGGTGCACATCCGGCCGATTTTGTAGGGTGAAGCCCATCGAATGTATTTTTTTTCTGAGTAAAAGTGATTGATGGACGGACCGGGAGCCAACGAAAATGAGGAGGCACCCAATGAATTACCAGGTTATTTCAGAACAACACTGCTCGAATCCATGGCGTTGCTTCTACCATTACGCATGAGATTAGGTACAACCGCGGCTGGAGCCACGGCATCATGCAGGCGCCAATTGCGATTAGTTCCGGAGTACAGGGTTTTTTTGGAACATGTGGAAACTTTTTAGGATCGTCACAATGTTTTTTTCGTAGGACACGTAATTATTGAGAGACCCTGCTCATCATTGACAATCAAGATAGACCCAGTCATCTAATCTAAATCCTCTTTTAACATTGGCCAATCCGGCCTGCGGCCATCAAAAAAGTGAGGATTCGCCTTGAAAGGAGTAAGAGAACGACATATCAATCTAAGATATTTTATTCATGCAACACATGAGTCAAATTCTTGTCTTCCTCGCTTTCGGGATGCAAATTGCACACATGAGGACAGATAGCCGTTGGGAAAGGAAATCTGTCCATAACAGCAACCAGCTTAAATTTCCCAATAGAAATTATTCTATTTCGCGGCGGAACTCTCGTACGTGACTGATAAAATCTAAAAAATTGGTGGGAGCCTTCCACTCTGCAGAAAGTTCATGATCTCTCAACGTAAGTAGCAATAATTAAATCAATTTCCTGTAGCCGCAGTCAGGAGGTGGCTTAGTTAGCATTGTGAAGATAACCACTGGCCAAGCAATGGACCACTTCAAATTGTTTGACCTGTTACTGCTAGGCGTTGGATACTTGGCACAGCACTGTCCTGCGATGCATGCTTCGCGCAAGGTATCAGAATCTCCATAAGAGCGCCCCACAAAATCAGCACGAAGCGACTGAAATTCGAATTCATAGTCGGCACTGTTGACTCTCTGACAAGCACCTAAGGCGCGACCTCAACAACTTCAGGAAGTGGATCGTTTGAAGCGACTGGTCTGCCGTCTAAATCGGCTGGCAGTAGTATAGAGACCGAGCCTACCACAACATTTTCCATAAACAGCTTAAATCATAGGTTACCACAACCATTTACCCCAAATCTTACCCAACAAAATTAACTAATTACCCCTGATCCTTCAATATTATTACGAAAAATTACCCCCGAATCTGCATAAACAGCTTAACAGGGTACTGATCATGAATCTTACCCTATAAAATTAACCAATTACTCCTGAATCACGAGTTAACGACCATTTACACCGATTGAGTCATTCGAGTCATTTACCAGGCTGGAGTCATTTGAGTCAAATCAGCTTGAAACCTCGAGTCAGTTTTTTTCATGGGCTGGTAGCTAAAGGCATACTGTAAGGAATTCATACAAACATAACTGCTAACAATTTTATTGAAACTCCAAAGGATAAGCTTCGGATCCAGAGAAGTAGAAAACCGGGACTGCAGTGAATGTAGTCGAGGAAACTAAAATTAGAAAAAGAAACCTTACTTAATGAATGCCAAAGCTTGAGAATCGATTTGATCAATTATGCTCAGAAATTCCAATTCAGCGGTACAAAACTTGACAGCGAACGCATATTCCCAATCTAACCTCAAATGTAATAACGCGTACAGCACAAATAATGTCGCGCTGGCTGCACTGGAGGCATGGAGCACACGGCAAAGAGATGCGACGTATGAGAATACACCGGAGGAGGAGGTTATACTGTAAATTGACAGTTACAAACCAAGATTAGATTGATCAGCAAGTGCTATTATATCGTATGCAATTTATCATTATGAGGATCAAGATATATTGATCACTTTATGTAAAGTTAAGAATAAATATTTCGAGACTAACCTTCTAATTTATTACCGCTGGGGTAAATTTAGAAGTGGCTTGAAAGCCGTTTAGAGGTAGGTGTTTTGAAAGTGCAATTGAGTGCAAAGGTTAGTATATTAATAAATGACTTGATAGACCCAACGTGACTAAATTAATAGGGTTAAAGCGCCACAGGGCGTAAAGTTAATAGGCTCGAAAGCCGGCAATACTGCCAAGTTTAATTAATGCGTCAGAGACGTCTTAAAGTTGGGTCAAACCAAATAGTAACGTGGCATGCATTAATCATGATAATGGGCCCATAGCATGCATTAATTCAAAAGGATGATAGGAAGTGAAATTGCACTCTAGTCACTGCGGGCAATACAGTAGCCTAGAACACCATTTGAGTCACCTCCGTATCACATAAGCCAGTCAAAAGTTGAGCCTTTAATGCTTCAAAATTTCTCTCGAAATCGATACTTAATCTAACTTAATCTGTAAGGTCTCAGTTACAGTAATACGGAATACAATTTCAATTAAATGGAACATGAATCAGTAAAATTTCTAATAACACTTAAATTATCCTCCACAAAA
Organism: Hyalella azteca; assembly: GCF_000764305.2. Taxonomy (NCBI): domain Eukaryota; kingdom Metazoa; phylum Arthropoda; class Malacostraca; order Amphipoda; family Hyalellidae; genus Hyalella; species Hyalella azteca. The sequence continues at coordinate 125,970 of NW_025947678.1, forward strand.
ACTCGCTCCAGATCCAGGACCGGTCTGGCAGAGGTAAGATCATCGCGCTAATATCGAGAATGTTCTAGAACATAGGTACTGTATTTGCCCTCGACCGCTAGCTGATCTGTAATACATTAAGCCCTGAACTCCCGTCGAGTTAGGATATTTCAGAAGGCAATCCCTACTTATTGATCTCGTACGGAAGAATAAGCACATAATGAACACGCTATCAAAGCAGCAAATTTATACGTTGAAAAAAGCTAAGGAAGAACTGAAGCTCATTGAGTGTGTGATTGATGAAGCTCTATCGAATAAAGAAAAATATGAAGAAATTCGAGATTTGATCATCAAAGATGCAATTGCAATTGCCAAACCGCTTAAACCGTACACGAAAAATCTTTTCAATGTAGGGAAAAGAGTGAGAAGAGGTAGGGTAACATGGGGCAGCGAGCCCACTGCGGGTCACGGGCCCACTGTTCGGCTAAATCATCCTGATTTAGCCGAACAGTGGAAGTGAGACCGTCAACAGTGTTATGTAAGCAGGTGATGGGCGGAGTACGTCAAGGTCAACCACTAACGGGATTCCCAATCCAGTCAGTGATGGATCGCTGACTGCTGCACCGCCACTACACCTGCTGCTACTGCATTCTTGATGAAGAATCAGGCAGCTGGCTCTACATCAACTGTCAAAATCATTTCAGTAAACTCACTGATTCCAAATAAGAACCTCAGTTTAACATAGTTACTCTATTTAATTCAGAAGGCCACTTCATTTTCTTTTGATACAGCTCATTGAAAAACTGGATTTTCAGCTATGACTCACTCATTTCTCATAGTATTACCACGGTTCTCTCTCTCCTGCAACGACTGTCTCATACCAATTAATACCTTTGTATGTGCTATCGAACTAATATAGTTTGTATATAATATCTGAAAATTCTATGCTACCAAACTATAGGTAATAGAAAAGCTAGATTTTACTTCGCTATCACCACGATGGTCAAGTGGCTAGCGATGCGTCTTGGTAGTCGCTAGCCCAGGGTTCGATCCCAAGCACCTCCTGAGGTTTTTGCAGGTCTTACGTCAATGGGTGGAGACATGGAAGGAGCTGTGAGGCGGTGATTAACGCGGCGCACGGCGTGCGCCACTTAGAAAACGGTCAAAGAAACGGATACTATAGAAATCTATCTCCTCCTAGGATTTTCAAGCTACTACATCGAGACGCATGTCATTCGAAGGGGAGCGTCTGGGGTAAAATTTATGTCGGCTATTTACAAACGGATCGCTCTGAAACTTGGTACACATATGTAAAACAGCAATCTAAGACTTTTTTGTTCATGTTAATTTTTCGAAAAAATGAAAGAAAACGTAAAATTTTTTGAAAACGGTCTAAAAAAGGGGGTACCGTAGAAATCTATCTCCTCCTAGGATTTTCAAGGTACAACATCGAAACACATATAATTCGATGCGTAAAGACCATATCTAAAAGTTGTAGAAGGCGTTTTTTTTAATTCTTATTTTTGTAGGTATGGGAGCATTTTTCATGAATTTTTCGGAATTTTTTTCATTTTACCCCCGGCAATTGGTACCACCATTATTTTTT